>NC_141868.1:9352617-9652617 GCF_024713525.1 Acromyrmex echinatior
GTGCACAAATAGCGCATAAATCCCATGTATATAATTTTTCAAATCGATTGTTATTAACACATAAGGGGGGGGAGAGGGGGATTGACTGACAGCTTAATCAAACCCCTCACAAAAAAATTTGTTTAGCTAAACAAAATGAGTGCAAAAACTTTTTTTGCGGATTTTGAGAGCGCATAAATAGCGCATTATTATATAATTTATTCATTAAGATTTGGTTAAATAGGAGGAGGCCACCAACCAGACGTATATTTAACTAATGCTGAAATTCAATCTAATTTTGAGTTTTCTTGTTGTACATAAAAAAGTATGTGCGTTTATTAATCTTGTCGTTTGAGACTGTGCTGACAGTTATATAGTAGAGATCAATCGATTTTTCAAGATGTTCTGAAAATAAAATAAAACGAGGGACTGGAAGTCGATCTCCGCGCGTCTGTTGCCGACGGAAGATATTTCTAATATCCGGCAAATCCCTATTCCCTTATTTTGTGTTAAAGTTGATGTATAGCATAACCAGTAAAATATATTATTTATTTAAAATATATAATATTTTTCCAACGCTCTTATTAGACTTTCAATTTAACAAGAAATTGATTTCTTAGAAATTTTCAAGTTTCTCGAAAATCTTGTATTTTCTCAAAAATTTTAAATAGTATCAAAATAAAATATAAAATATTTTTTAATCGCCTCTTTACTTGAATATTTTTATAGTAAGAAAGCTTGATTTGTATATACGAGGTCTGATAAAAAAATAAGCGAACTTTTTGAATTACGAAGCCTTCCCAGACGTTTTGCTCCCTGCGACTTTTTCTGTTCCCAAAATAAAAATCAGTTTCCAAAATAAAAATTCAGTTCGAGGCGAAAAAAATTGTCACGAACACTAAAACACACTCAAATAACTTTGAAATTAAACGAGATGTAAACAATTTTAAAAAAGCCAGTTACTCGGAAGATTATAACGATTGTAATACTGCAAACCGCACGTCGACGCTCCGTTGCCGAATAATACAAAAAATTCACTTATTTTTTTATCTCATATGAGAAAAATATGTATATATTTCTAATATGTCTGAAAAGTTAAGGAAAAATGTTCTTTTATTACTGTCTACAAAATCCTATCAATTTTCTAAATTACTAGGAGCCTAAGAAGTATTTCCATGGACATAATATAATATTTCTTTTAATAAATCTAAAAATATCAAAAAAGGATGTTGACATTTTTTAATAATTTTCAAGAAAATAGTGTCTAATGTTTTACGTAAACTATATCTTAAATATATCGCTCAGTTCCTAAAATACACTAATCATAAATTCTTTTCATGACGATTCATATCAAACGCAAAATATTTTCAGTTTACAAACCAGGATGATTTTTATCATTTTTATTTACAAAAAACTTTCCTCTATTCACAAAACATAGTTAAAAAATCTCGCAAACCAAAATTTCTTTTCGTATCTTAGTGATGACGCCATCATCATCATCACTAGTCAATGCTTTCAGACTGCATTTCTCTTTTTTCTTCTTTTTTCGTTCTTTCCGCATCTTTGCCATCTTTTCTAAGAGACTTTCTTCTCTCGTGGAGTTTTCTGTTCAACGAATCGTTCGGTTCTAAAACTTTCCTTACGAAGACAAGACAACGTCGAAAATACACGAATGGAAGAAATAAGTACTGAAATATTCAATATGGCGAGACTGCATAAAAATTTTCGTTGTCATATTTTTTTACTTTTGAATATTTCTTTCTTAATACTATCTTGTCGTTTTGATTTTTGTTTCTCCTTTTTAAGTTGTACATTTATAAAACCATCCTTGTACTTATTAAAATCAACGAAGAAAGAAAAAGACAAAAAAGAGAAAAAGAATCCCATTATAAACTTACCGCAAACTTTTAATATAAGTATACTGTGTATATATGTATGTAATCTGTATATAACTTCATTATAATGATAGAAAATATCCAAAAAAAATTTGCTCGTCTTTAAAAGAGGAAAATAGAAAGACATAAAATTCGTGATAATAAAATTAATAAAATTAAGAATAATAGATAAACAAATGGCATGGAATCTGGCCGTAAAGGAGTCATTGCAAAATAATTTAGAATTAAATAATTAAAATATATATTAAAATATATTTTGTAAAGTCTAAAAACAGACTCCGTTAAATACAATTGAAATAAAATTCGCTCGCGATTTCTCCTCCCCTTGACCGATCTTGTTTTAGCTATTAACGTTCATTAGCTCTATTAAATGAATCGATTACTTCTCTTATTAACAAACATCTAAAAGTATCTAGAAGGTCACTAGTCGACGTTATATAATAAAAAAAAAAACAAATATAACAATATATAATCTCGCAAATAATGATTAATATATTTTGTTATAATTGTATTACAGTATAATTTCTTCTAAATAAAATAATTATATTTAAACATTTTTTTTATAAATAAAAATATACTAATACAGGAACCGTTACGCGAGATAAACATATGTAAATGTTATAGATATATTCTTCTCTATAGAGTAACATCGGATAATACATCAGTTGAGGGAACATGCCACTCGTTGTGTTTAACAATAATATCGATTAGCAGCAGAGTTTATCAAAAACATGTTTTCTTTTTAAACAAAACACTCAGATTTTTTTTGTTTAAAACATGTTTTTAATTATTTATAATGTTTCAAATAGTTTTAGAAAAAAAATCCTGTTTAAAACAAAAAAAAACACATTTTAAACATATATTTATTATATTTTATTATAACTTATTTTTATCTATTATAACTTATTTTGAAACGTTTCTGAGGTACATTTTTAGCATTTAATTACACCTACTTCCTCATTTTTCTTAAACTTGAGCGTTTATCACATAAATATGTATATTTAAGTGTGTTGATTGCTATTTAACATTTTATTTGACTATATATATTTTAAGTTATGCAAAAATTTAAACAATAGCATGACATTTTGCTAATGTGGTTCTTAATGGGTATTGATTACTCACGACTTTTTTTTTGAGATTTTTATTTCAAAATAATTATTCCTTGAACTAATTGTAGTTTAAATTATAGTTTATGTCTATAGATTTTCAGTATCGAGCGATTTTTAATATCTACCTAGATGCAGAGTATTTGAAAAATAATGATAAATCTTTCGCAGAGGGACAGAATGGACTAAACTGAAAAGAAAAATTTTTTACCATTTTGCAATTTTCGCAATAATTAACAAGATATTAATTGCTAAAAATTGCTGAAAATTGGTCTTCAATAATTTTTTACTCAAATACTATCAATATCACTATCACTATTTTTACAAAAAAACTGCAAAAGACAAAAATTGTTTATTTTCTTCTCACAGAACTCTACGAATTTTTTCAAAATTTTTTATTCACTTTTTAATACTGCATTTTCTCATTTTTACCAACATGAGAAAATAATATGGTATTAAAAAATTCTGAAAAAGCTTTATGAGAAGAAAATTAAAAATTAATTTTTGTTTGTTGCAGTTTTTTCTGTAAAGTTGATAGTATTTGAGTAAAAAGTTATTGAAGACCAATTTTCAGCAATTTTAGCAATTAATATCTTGTTAACTATTGCGAAAATTGTAAAATGCTAAGAGGACTTTTCTTCTCAGTTTAGTCCATTCTGCCCCTATAAAGATTTATCATTATTTCCTAAATACCCTGTTTATATATAAAGTTATATGTATACATGTGTATGTACATCTATATACATGCATATATTTTGTAATACATCCTACTTTTTTGTTAATTTTGTAACCAAACTACTGTTTTCTAAACAAAATTAACTTTTTAAGATTATTCTTATGGAAGGCCACATTATCATCCATGTTTCTCTTCAATTCGCCATTATGCAATGTCGTTATATTTTTATTAATAGCGTCCTAAGTAATAAATTTTATAATTTTGAATCCAGAATAGATTCAACAATATTTTAATGATGAATGTAATTGTCAATTTTAAATTTAATATTCGTTTAAATATTCGTTATTAACCAAATAAATCAAGTTATCGTGTAAAATGTAACTATCATCTTCTTCTCTACTAAATAGTATTAAAAACATATTAGAAAAAAATAACGTTTTAAACATTTGTTTTAAATTGTTTTTAAAAGAGCATGTTTAATTTAATCTAATGTTTAAAACATGTTTTAAATATTGTTTAAAAAAAATTTGTAAATAAAACAACTCTAATTAACAGCGCTTGCGTTAGTGCCACAAAATTATTTACAATTGTGTTGGCATACTCATTTTTCAGCACTTTCGTATTTCTTTATTTTTAATAATAAAAAATGAAAATATTCGATTTCAATCATATATAAATAATAGATAAAGAATGGAAGAAAAAGATCAGTATGTAAAATTACTTTAAATTGAACAAAATTGAATTACTCAAAAATCTAATTTCGCTTAAGTGTGGCATATTCACTTATCCTGCCATATTTTCTTCTTTCTTCTTCTTCATATTAACACCCTACTAGTTAGATGTTTGGTAATAATGGAAGAGTATAAATCGATTCATTTAATAAAAAAATTATATTACGATATAACTTTTTCTGAATACAATTTTTTTTAATTCGACATTGTTATGTTCATTCGCTACTATATGCATGTTTATTTATCTCTTTGTACCACATCTTTTATGCAGTAATGTCTTTTACGCCCGACGTGATTTATTTAAGAAAGTCGATGACTAGAGCGCCACTCGAAATGTTTGTATTTCTTTGCGTATTCAATAAGCTCAGCTTTCTACTTTTCTTAAGAAAAGCAACATTATTCGCTACAGCTTTTGCGCTTCTTCTTTCATTTAATAATGTTAAAACTATACAAATTTTACATATGCTCGTTGATCGTTTCTTTTTCTAACTTTCATTGTAGATATATATTTATTACAGATAAAAAAACTGTATCCATTATTGCAAAGATCAAAAAGATTTATCAAATACAATTGTTGATAAATTTTAAAACTTTCCGAAAATTTTTCGAACTGTTAGAGTTTGATAAATTATACAAGTCATATATTCTAAAATATGAAGATCATTAAATATAAAAAAAAAAGGAATTAATTTAACATTAATTCTTGAAAAAAGCGTACAATATTATACAAGTGGGTTTTGACATAAAAAAATGTTAAATCTATCTAAAATTGACAAAAACTTTTTATATAGTAGGCACATATTCAATTCATGTGTATCTCTTCGCAAGTTCAAAAGGCAAAGTTGACGATAATAAAATTAACAAACAGCCAAGTCTTGCTTTGCGTCAACCCTCTTTCATTTCTATCCCTTCGTGCGTTTGCTCGAGTTCTTTCACAGTCTACATCACTCACAAGCATTCGTCTACTTAGAGAGCGAACACGCGCCACCCTTCACTTCGACTTCATGGTGTTGCACAGTACTTAATGATCACTGTATAAGGAACAACAAGGTGAAAAGAGACAGAAGGGCGATTAAAGTCTGGAATATCGTAAGCTAAACGTTAACCAGAGGCAATGTGTAAGGGAAAGTAGAGCGAGAGTAGGAAATAGAAGAGGTAGAGAGAAAGGAGCGTCGAGGGAAGGGAAATGACGACTGAAGACATAGAAGAGAGGTTGGGGATAGTAAAATATGGGGCAGACCACGTTGGATGCTAATAATAATAATAAAGGCGAAATAAGAGAAAATGAGACTCGGGAGAAATTCACGGGCTTGTAATAAATTCAAGACGAAACAGCCGTTCCATTTGTGGCTAAGAACTTTAAGAAGAGGGATGAAGAAAAATAAAGAAACGTTAGCCAAAGCACGAAAGGACAAAGCAGAATTTAACGTACAGGTACATTTACATATACCTACTAGGTATGCATATGCGCGCATATGCAAGTTTAAATATATTACAAATTGTTCAAAGTGATTACTCATTTCGTTAATTTAACAAAAATTCGTTACTGAGTAATTTATGTAAATTACATTTCGTATATACATATTAACGACACCAGTAAAAAACAAATGTAATTGCATTTTAGGATATATTTAATTATAACCATTTTGCAATGCTTTATTAATATTTTTTAAATATTACAACTCTTATAAATTTTATTAAATTACGTTCAATATGTTCTATGAATTTCATTAATCTATCTATACATATTTTCATTTATAACGAACATTGATTTATACAGACCTATGTACTATAAAACTTTCTGCAAAAAACTTTTATGGAAAGAGAAACTGTACAGACAATTATGGAATCGTATTATAATAGAGTAAATTGTAACTGTTACATACAAATTATTTAATTATTCCTTTTAATAAAAACTCTTATTCGAGAGCAATCGTTTCTCTTACAGTTGCGATGCTAAAACAAGTATAGATCTCATTAATACTTTCTATCCAAGTTTTAGATTGGATGCATCATGACATTCATTCATTGTAACAATTAATTAAAAGTTCGTAACGCTACATTTTTCTCCATTAATTTACTATAGTATGATCCGTCATTTATTTTTAACATTACTTTTCATTCTTTATATTTATCAATCTGTCAATGATGTCAAATTGTCATCTGACTTTAATTAATTATCAAAACGCTCTGTCAAAATATTACACAATCAGATACCTTGTTTAACAAATATTGCCAAAGCATCACAACTCGTAATACAAAATTATTAAAATTATTGTTTAAGAATATATGTGTTACATCTCAAAGTATTACCAAAAATATGAAAATTTCGTGATCGTTCTATTATTACGTTTAAGTACCTGTGTAAACTTTAAACAGAATTAAGTTTAAAAGTTATTTAATTTGTTGTTTGCTTAGATTTTTATATATACATATAATTGTGTTTTATATAGTATTTATTTATTTGCTGAGAAAGTATAATTACGAATTAAAATAAATTCAAAGTGTAAGTGTAGTAAAACTTTAATAAATATTCTTGCAAAATTCATTTGGATTTACTCAGTCATTTAAAAATTATTTTCTTAAAATTATAGCAAAATATGATTGTGCTGCGTGAGTCAACTAACTTATAAGTCAACTTATTTGTTTTGTTTTTTTACAGTTGATTTCATAGCGTGTTTATACAATTTTTTTTATATTGATTTTTTTTTACTAATCTTTTTGCTGATACTTTTCATTGATATTGTGCAATCAAAACGTTGTTAATTAAAATCAACAATAAAAGGAACAATATGTCTTTGGCATCTCACAAGGATGTGACGCAAAAACTTTTAAAAAAATAACAACACATAATGTCACGACAAAATTCTAATTGTGCAAAAGAAGTACTTGAGATTCATCGTTTAGTTTTTTGCTGTAAAACAGAATCTGGAAATTCTTGTTCTACACTTTTCTTGATATGACAACTGGCATTGTAACATTATTGTATGAAGCATCTTCACATAGAAAAGAACATGTTTATTCAATTACAACTCCCGACTGTTGAATTTAATGTCAACTAGATGTAACTCTGCGTTTTTAAGAATATTATTGAATTACTGAAGATGGCCAGATTGTGGCCGAAACGTTTAATGTTTTAATTAATGTAATAATAATTAAATATCACAAACTATAACTTGTGCTGTGGTTTTTTTATGCTCTTATTTTTTATATGTTTTAAAGAAATCTCAAAATGTAGTGGGTATTAAACATAATGAGCTGGAGGAAAGAAGCGTATGATAAATGTAAAAAATTGAGAATTGCTTTGCCGTAACTGCACGCAATAACGAGTGTGAAACGCAAGAGCACGTGGAAGCGACATTCCTCCTGGAAGCGCTCACACTTCGCGGCGGAATTTATAGGAGCGGCGCGTACAGAAAATCGCTCGAGTGCTCCTCCGCGATGGATTTCCTTTCCGCGTCACTACATTGCTATAGGGATACGTGGAGATACTTTTGTTCTTGCGCAGCACCTGCCGCGAAGAGATGCTCGCACTGTGCGGCGTTATCCCGGGATTCAAGAGGCTTTAGCTCCTCCGAGTCAGCCAAGTCTTTACATTCTTGAATAGCTGCATAAATAATGGAATATGGACCGTTTATTTTTAGAACGTTGGACATCCAGTGCCGCAAATTATCTTCGCAAATAAATTTCTCATTATAATTTTACGACATAAAAACTTCTTTAGATGGGAAAATGATTAAAAAAGCGATCAATTAGAAAATTGTATTTTATATTTCCATTTCTCTTCTTTTATCCTTTCGTCAAAAGGAAAATTTTTCAAAATTAATACATTTAATACAATCAAGTTTTCTTACCATTTTTCTATCAAGTCCAAAAATAGCAACACTTCCAGTCTACAAAATAACATAACATTATAAATTGTAAATTTTAAATACGACATATCGCTATTTTATAAGAACATGAAACTATCTCTCTTATATAGTTGAAAGAATTTAACAGTTAAATTAATTTAATGGAACAGGTCTACCTAACAATAATGGTAGCAGTAAAATTTGGGAGAAAATCGATACGCATTCGTCTTTATCATTAACGCGGACCAGCGCAACCACGAAATGCCTGGCACGTTTTAGCATCAATTGACTCTAAAACACACCACGCAAATTTCTTCTTGCCAATTTAATTAAATTAAATTGCTTTTATCGTCACCGCAACATCACAACGAGACGGAGCATCGGCGCCGCAAAATAAATCAAGGCAGATTGACCCTTTGATGGCGTCGTTCAGTATGTAATCAAGCTCAATAGCGGCAGGATATCGACTGACAGGATGTTGACAGAGAAATTTACATCCTGATTTAATTTTGTAATATTTCTGCCGTTACGAATATCGCACTGAGCGTGAAAAAAATGTAATTTCTAGATTCATCGAATTGCTTAAGTTAAAAACATAAAACAAAAGTAAATTCCGTTTTATTCGACATCCATACAGATCAATACTATGCATACATATGTATACCCGTAATATCCTTTGTATTTAGAAACGTCGTAATAAAGGGAAACAATATCGCCATGTGGTGGCGTGCATTCGGAAAACAGCGCCGATAACCGTAAAATTTCGATCGTCGCAACAACGATGGCAGACGTGATAAAGAGGGCGTACAGGCAGAAACAATGGCAGCGATTTGTAATCTCGTCCCTGGCGGCGGCACAAAATTATGAATTATGAATTATAAATTAGTGAACGACGCATAGGAGCGATTGTGGCAAGATATAAATTGCCTGATAATTATTCGGTGCGCGATCCGACGTTCATTTTAGAGTTTTCCATAGTTGAGCAAATGCATTTCTATTATAATGTGCCAGACTCCAATAAAATTGATCATTTAGTTATACCATACTTTCTTTTTAGTTACGAGAAAAAGAGAACAGAGAGAGAGAGAGAGAGAGAGGGAGAGGGAGAGAGAGAGAGGGAGAGAGAGTTATAAAAAATATTAAATATTAAATATTTCTAAAAAAGCAAGATATTTTTAAGGGGCATATATTGTTGTGCGCATAAAGTACTTACAATATAATTAAAATAATATATCCTTTCCTATTTTCCCAGTAAAAAATAATTTTATAATTTTATAATTTTACTTTGAGAAAGGGGAAGTAAAGTATAAATATTAAAATACATTTGTATTTGATCACATAAAAATTATTAGATTATTTACTTAAAATTATATTACAATCAAAAGTATAAATATTTTTAAGTATTCGAGCAAAAAATTTGAAATTTTTAATACTTAAATATTAATTATTGAGAAATGAGAAGATTTAGTATCTAAATATTATCAAATAAAGAAACATAACTGTAAGGATGAAAAGTGTTTTAATGTTTCATGAAAGTAAATCTAAATAAATCACAATTTATGCGTAGAAAGTAGTGAAAACACCGCAAATATTTTCCTTTAATTATTCGAAAACATCTCGTATGGCAAGTCATATAACTGGTACGACATAATTAAAGGAGTGGCCATACCACTGGATGGCGGTGCGCACGTGTCGAATTACACGAGCTCTCAATCCGATTATACATGATCCCATACAAAAGAGATATCACCAACGAGAAGCAGGAACTGTTCTACTGTTGCAGCTGCTGAAATTAGAAGCTTCTGTTTCGTTGCGGCTGTTACGTTGCCTCTGGGTATACCGCGGATCCGGTAACGATTCCGTAGTCGAATAAAGTACTTCAGTGAATCATCCCTGGGGCGTTCATGGATTAACAGGGTGCCCGTTTTAACGAATGTCGATCTCCGAAGAAGTAAAACACTTGACGAATTTTTAAGAACTTATCTCTCGTCTCTTCTTATTATTAAATTTTAATTAGAAACAAAATCTTCTAATGATAAATAAGAGAAGTCCAAGTAGTTGAAACTTTCGTAACTATAGTACATTCTACAATATTTCTGTTTCTTGATAAATATTGAAAATTAATAAAATCCCATTAAAAAGTTTATAAAACTGAAAAATGTATTTGCAAATTCATATATAAATATTATTAAACGCCAAGATCCGCTTCCATCAAAAATAGGATTTTTTTCTCTTATTTAATTTTTTATTATTATCGGTCTAATTTCTATTTATAATTGTTTTAAAAAATTGCCAATAAATCAATCAACAAAATTATTTTGTTGAATAATTTGAAATTAATTTTTTATTACATAGAGTATGTAAAGAGTAAACAAAATAATTTGCTTGGTCTCTTTAATTTGAGAATATAGTGTGTGTACATATGTGTGTGTGTGTGTGTGTGTGTGTGTGTGTGTGTGTGTGTGTGTGTGTGTGTGTGTGTGTGTGTGTGTGTGTGTGGGTGAAATAAAATTCCAAAATTTTTTAATCAAGAACACATCACTTTGCGTAAATTATCTACGACACCCGATATACAAAGCTAGAGTCCAGAGAGCTACGCCAAGGGTTTGCACTGTCGCTGCATCTCTACTCCTACAACCCGTTCCTCTTTGCTCTAACCGAGTCTTCCTTTTTTTCTCACTTCCGGTGAAATTCACGACACCCGCGGGAACGGTGGTGGCGGCTACAGTCAGAGAAATGGCCGCCTTTAAAGGGTGGTCGGGAGATTTAAGGGTTTGAGGTTTCGCCGGTAGGGTTGAAGTCAAGAGAAAAAGAGAAGGGTGTCTGCGGGTAGCTCGCAGACCCTAAATCTCGACAGAAATCGAGTCACATTGGCGTAGTGTGAACGAGAGAAGATGAAGATAACCGGAAACGCCTACGGTAAATGGATAAAGAAGAAGAAATGCTGTTGCCGGCGAAAACCACCAAAATTGATAAGAAAACTTAGAGAATTGAATGTAGAGTTATGTATTACAACGAAAGTGCTGAATACGATAAAAAAGATTCATAAATATAGAACAACATTCTTATATTATGTTAGCTGATCAATATATGAATAACAAAAAGCAGCTGGCATTTTTCTTCAATTTATTGACTTACAAAGAGTTTTTTAGTTTTTTTCACTCATATTACTACGTACATAAAATAAGAAACAATACTCAATATTTATTCTTTCTTTAAAAACTGTTCTTTCTTGTAAAAATGTTTTCAATTTTATGTATCTTTTCAACTAAATAATGTTTAGCTTTGTTTATTCTTTAACAATGATTTGGTCGAAATTATTACACGCAAAATTGAAACTTGAAACAAGTTTTATAAATAAATCAATTGTTCGGAAGAGACAATAATTATGGCATTTTTATATGTTTGATACTTTTCCCAGATATTTTGTTATTGTCAAATTTTCCTGTGTGCATACTAAAATAATAATTGTGTAAATATCAAAATAAATTGATAAAACAAAATGCTTTCTTAATGTTTTAAGCGTAGTTTCGAGGTATCATCAAACATTCTGGTAGCGGTTTAATAACGCATGCACGTATTTCATTTAAGCGTACGCGATGCGCCTTAATAAAATGAAATTAATTTTCATCCGATTTAATGGGGTTACAACACGTGACTTTTAATGTTATAAATTACTTACAAGATTAATTAGTTAACCAATATTTTCGATTACTTGAAGTTGCATGGCTGTCATTTATCACATTTCAAATATAAATTTTCTCATATATGTATTGAGAAAAATTGGCAATGCAACTTAAAACGTTGGAATCTATTGTGTTTAGAAATTTTAATAACTTCAACACAATTTTTTAAAATTAAAATTGCTCAATTAAAAATTTATGCAGAGACTGATTACTCTGCATGTCTTTAGGTATTATGATAATTTTTTTGTAAAATTTTCGAAGTGTTAGTTTTCATGAAAATAATTAATTTTCCTTTCTCCTAAAAAATTTAAAAAATAACATTTATAACTCTATGATACGCCTCATATGTATTTTGCATCAAGTATCTTTTCATCAACAATTGTTTAAGCCTAGAATCTGCAATCATGCGTGCAATGAGCGAAGTCACTGAATATTAAGCTATGCTTTCAGTGATTAAGAGGTCCAATCCGCCATGCTAAGAAGATAGAGATAAACTCTTAAAAATTCAGTCATTTGGATTCACTGATGATGAGTATTATAACAGAGAGCGGATTAACAATTTCAATTTTTAAATAGCTTAATGTTATGTACATATTTTATTGCTAAGTATTACGAGAAGTCATTGGACTACATACTCTCCATTACATATCAAGATAGAATTTGATAGAGGATTTGTTCTCTTTCTTTCTTTTTAAGTTAATAATTAAGTTATTTGTGTTTGTAAAGATTTAGCTTATAAATATTTTGTTAGTAAAAATGTATGAAAATCTTCTATCACATTAATTAAGAAGCCTGTTTCATCGTACATAAAATTTACATATCAATAGTAATACCGTATGTATCACTCAATAACGTTAAAGACATTGAACTTTGATCTAAATGATGCAACAAAACTGCTTAAAAATTAGTAATAAAAAAAATTAACGTTCTAATAATTACTAGCATCCAACGACAAAATAGTAGTATGCTTATACAGAAAATAATAACTATGTATTATTATGTCAGCAAATTATTTCGACAAATATAGGTATACATTTATAATTACAGCATTTAAATCAATGTAATTTATATTAATAGTTGTCCACATTAATGAAATCAATTTTGAATTAATAGAAGAATGATACATTGCTATTTATGAGTTTACGTAAATCGGCAATGTGTGGCCATTTGGAAATGGCTGTGCGTTTCCAATCATCACCATCCAACAATCATGGTCGGTATGTCGAAAATTCCTGCTTCATTACCATCCCATGGGCCTGTCCTGTTGCGTCACACCGTGTCAATTTCGTGAAATTCCTCGCGGGTTTATGATCACGACCAATGACACTCAATTTGACGACATTGGCATCGCGTGAATTTCGCTATTGAGAAATAATTAAATTCGAAACTCTTGTGATAAATCATAATTACATATTAACATAATTTTTTATATAAATTAAATATAAGAGATAAAATTGATTAAATCCAAAAATCCAAAATGAGATGAATATCAACCATGTAACTAAAAAAAAAAAAATAAATAAATAATATTAAAAAAAAAGAAATTGTACAATATATATTAGTATATACAATATATATTCAGTTATTCCTAAAAGCACAGGAAAATTTTAATAGCAAACATGTTTTTATTGATTATCTTAAAACAATTAAGTTATGTTAAATGTACGATTTGAAAGTGCACACATAAATACAACGATAGAAGTTTCATCGAAGGACATAAATCTTACAATCTCAATTATTCGCTTTTATAGCGCGGCGCGCGTCACATTGCCACGCACACTACAGCGTCATCAATTTTTCTTTTGTTCCCATGTGATTTCAAAGCTATATGCGAAAAAAAGCCCGTTCAGATAAACTGCTGGACTTCTTTTAATCGGTCGATATCTGTCATATCGATACGATTGTAATTACTACTTTGACACTGACTCATTCTATAAAACCAGAACAGATTGTTGTAATTATAATTAACAAATAAACATCCTGTAGTAAGGATTTTTTTTAAACTAAAGCAGATTATATACAAATACTTTTAATAGCATTACAATCATTATTCACTATGCTGCAAGCGACACTTTAGGAGATTAAATAGGATTAAATCTAACAAAAAAAATATATGCATATATTTCTGCATTCTTCGAGATTCTACAAGATTTCTAAAATTCTATCTATTAAAATTTCGTGTTTTAATAAATAAAAATAATTAATCCTTCGATAACTAGAGGGGGGGGGGGGGTCTTTAAAGGCATTATCGATATTTTAATTGTGAAATTTGGTAGATAAAAAATCTGCCAAAAAAAATGCAATTCAATCTCTATGACGGTATAAAACTCGTGAAAAAGTTAGATAAGTATAACAGAATTTTTTTAGATTTTTATATAATCCAGAACATAAAATAAAAAATTTGTACTGTTTCTCGAAGAGAAACTTCTTTCTTTACTAAAGGAATTAAAATTCATATTGCCGGAGGTTAATAGTTTTAATAAATAAAAATAACTAATTTTATAAACAAAAAATAAAAGAATTTAAATTTTTATAGAAACTTAAATAAAATATAGTTACATAAATTGCTTTTCTCATTCTCTTATTTTTCAAATTATCGTGACATTTTAAATTATATAATATGTAATAATAAAAGAAGTGTTACAAATAGAAAATAAATATAGTGAACATAATTTACAATGACAGTACACCGCTTATATTCATCTAAGCTAAAATATGATATGACACTTACGAGAGCAAAAAGAGAGAAAACTCAAAGATATCTGTCTGAAATGCGTGCTTAATACAACCAGATCGCAATTGTCCGCGCGAATCAACAAGAATATATTCTCTTTTTTTTCCATTTTTCACCACAATCGTTCGTCTCTACAGCATTACATAGCAGCGGAGCTTTTGATTAAAAGGATGGCAGGAAAAAATTTTAATTAGAGACTCGAATACGTATCTCTTCGTCGCACCAAAAAGGCAGGACGAGGAGATGAGGATGGGAAGCTGAGAGATGACACGTAGAGTTTAAAAGAGCTACGATAAAAAAAGAGAAGGGAAGGAGAGAAAAAGGCTGCGAGTAACGCCCATCGTGGATCATTTAAGAGCATGTAATCTACACGCTCGATACCTTCAACCCTTATCGGCTAAATACCATGCAAACATACTCCAATCTGGCCAGGAAAGTCAGTTGCTATCGCTATCCCATCTTCGTCCTTCTATACTGCTAGAACGTGTTCGAATTAACTTCTTATTAAAGCGAGTTCTTATTGAGAAATATAAATTATAAGAAGTGTATTTTAATATTTAAAATTTGCAATAAGAATCAGAGAAATCTAAGTAAAAATTTTATAACTCTTTAAGAGCTATGTATCCGTCAGACAACAAAAAGTGTCTAAAATCAGGTCATAAGATGTTTTTTTGCATCTAAAAAACGACTTAAAGACATCTCATATCATAATTTTAGACTTTATGTTATTTGGGTACATAAACAATTTCTGCAATTATAATTTTTTATAACTATTTTGAGTGTACATATGTCGTAAAATTTGTTCTTTTTAAAAATGGAAGAAAGTAGATTATATAACACTTCTCTTAAAGAAAAGTCGATAGCTGATGACGTAACTACCTGTGTTAATGACGCTGTATATAATAATAATTCATTTGACTTTATAGCATTAGAATATATCATCGTTTGCTTTATTATTTTTGATTCTCGCGATTGTAATAATTCTTCATCAACTCGACCGAATAGTCGAAATCTTTTCAGATAACCACGTGTTTCATCAACCAGATCAACGAACCAGCTTATTCACAGGAACAAGAGCCACGAGAGTTAGCTGGAAGCTGTTGTACATTCAAATGCATGATATCGCGTGTGAAACAGCAGTTAGGGGGGTCAGATCTGCATAACTCTACTACGAACACTCCCTGAGGGTACCTTAGCTTCAGCCGTACGCGCTCTCCTATCGAAATTCACCCCCTATACGTTGTGTATGCATCCTCCCCCTCTCCTTGCGAACTTACCCCCTTGTTCTTACCTCACCGACGTAACCGCCACTTTACATACGTGTACAATGTGCCGCTACAAGCAACCACCGCCCATTCTCCATCTCTGACTGTGCAATCACACGATGATAAAAGTGATTCCACGCCGACTTCCGATTCGCGATTTGTCTGCGCCGTCTGCAGTGCTCTTGTAAATCAATGAGTGCCGCTGTTTCAAGCGCTCGCTATCTTGGCACAGAAGGAGTGGAAGACTGCAGTTAGGCGGATACAACATGTGCTTTCGTGCAAAACACAAATCATGATCATAATGTGTCCGTATTTTACAATTGTACATACAAATTTAAAGCATATTACATGTTATGAAAATAATAACTTTAACTTGCTAAATAAAGTGATGTAAAAGAACATAGCACACGATATCCGATCTATATTTACATTACGTTCTTTTATTAACGTAATTTCAAAGGAGATTTAATTAATTACGTATATATATAACTAATAAAGAACACGAAGTATTTCTAGATGTATCAATAAAAAAATATATATGTACTACAATAAATTTTAAATGGATAAAATTTAATGAATTACTTTTAACCAAAGTTTTAGGTCGTGGTTTATTACCAAAATAATTAATATCGGAAATTGTAAAATTATAAAAATATACATACCGGATTTTGATATAATTTCTGTTAGATAGAATGGGTAAAGATTATCATAAATTTGATTTATTTATTATAATTAGCGACATGTAAAAGTTGATATAATAAAGTTTGTTTCCTTCTGAAGATAAAACATGTTTATTTTTATCTTACTTATTTGGGCTAAGAAAAGATGTTTTCCAATAAAAAGCACAGTGTACTCATGGTATACCTACTATTCTTATTTTTAGCTTAGTAGTCGAACGAAAAAAAATGGACAAATATCGATGTCAGCGCAGAAATGTTCTATATAATGTAACTTGCATTTTTTTTTTTCGATATGGGACAAATTAATGAAGCTATGGTTGACAAACTAATGAAGATGGGTTTTACCTCCTACATAAACACACACACACACACACACACACACACACACACACACATACACAAATTTATTCGGTAAAAATAACAGAATAAGAAATAATATCCTTTTAAAATATTTTGTTCCTGTCTCGATCTATATTTTGACAACCAAATGTTAAAGGTAATGCAAAAATATCAACAGTGCTGAAACATTTCCGTATCACGTGAGTAGAATTAGTTAACGGCATGTAGCATGTAGAGCGAAGGAAGTCGTCATCTCGCACCTCTATAGCCCGAAAATTCCCGATCTGTAACGTAATTATCGTCACCGCGTTCACTAGTAACCACGTGTAACTCCGACGCTCCTGTTAAAGTTATCTTAATTAGTTTGCTCGACGTTCACAGTTGAATTTCGACATTTACCTAGCCATGTAAAAACCTTCTACACTACTGATTTTAAAATAAAAGCTAGGAATTCAACGTCAATTCAAAATCAATTAGGAATAAAACGTACAAGTACACGTATTTCGTACATCTTAAATTAGTTCAACCTACTTAGAAACATTATTAAAAAACTTGAGTAGAGTACTTGTAAAAATTATAAATTGCATACGTTTTATATAATTATAAAAACTAATTACGAGATAAGATATATAGATATAGATAATAAATAATAAATAATATCTGCCTTCTCCACCTTGACTGTTATACATGAGCTATTTATGTCATAAATCCTATCGCAGCACTCTTGTTGCTAAAATTCTCAAATTTATGCTTTTGGTTTTAATTAGTCACAATCTTTCCATTCGTTCTAGATGCTCAACAAGCATCTGCAGTCGATGCTCTGACTTTGATTATAAAAAGGATTTATGTGATTGAATCAACGGAATAATTTCTTTGATGAAGCCAAGACAAATTTCGAAGAAACACCTCGTCACAAATTTAATAAAGTAACTTCATCGAGAGACTAAACGATGATTCAACCTGGCTGCTCATTTATGATTTTAATAAAACTTGCCACTGTGCAATAAAAGTATTAGAATGTTTTTCCAATCATCTTGGAAAAATTAAACATTTTCTTATATAAGCAAATTAATATTAAAGATGACATTGCATTTAGAATAATAATCAGCTTAAACATGGTTGATTCTTTTAGATACAGATATGACTGGATTTGATAAAATTTTTTTTATATGTTATGTCACTTCGATATTTTAATATTAACATTTCAATATTTTAGTTTTGACATTTTAATTAATTTTTTACGGTCAGTTCATGTATTTGTAGAAAGAGTACTGTATGTACGTAATTGACCATATCAGTTCAATATTTAAATTTTATGTACGCTTTACATATCTACTTTACGTCACTTACACCAGATGTAGGTATGTTCAACAATGCGCTTAGTGCTACGCTAGCACAGTAATGTCGTTACACTTATTGTTGTTACATGTCACTTGTCGCTTTTATGATAATGTTCTCGTAAAAATATATGTATGTTTTACCATAAAAGGTGCACTCAATATTTAAAGATATAATAAAAATAGAAATTTAATCCGTTTTATAGAAAAACTTTTACACAAAACAATTTTAAATTTCGTGTTATTAAAAAACAAGCTTTCCCCCTCTCTTTTCTCTTTGTCATACTTTTATTATCAGACACGCAACAATTTTTTAATAAAAATTAAGTATTTGAAAAAAATTAACAATAGAAAACAAATAACACCTCACATAGTTAAGAATTTAATATTAATTTTGCATTTACTTTTACAAACTTCATTTTTAACAAATATTTTATATTTTTTAAAAATCAAAATTAAAAGAAATTGGATCTTTAAATGTCCAGTGTCAAATACATTAATAATTAAACTTCTGTATGTATGTATATGCAAATTTTCTTATGTAAAATTAATTAAGAAAAAAAAAATTTTTTTTAATATTCAATATTCGTATGGAATTTAATTTATTGAAACTTCGCAAAATAAGTTTTAACCAAACATTGTAAAATGTTGATATTTAATGTGATAAAAGAGAAGGTCCTTGACAGCTTAAAACAAAAAACTTTTTCAATTATTTCAATACTTTTTCTTTTCACATACTATAGGTACTTTCAATTTTCTTTGTGTATAATATAATTGATAACATAATTCTTTACCCTCGATGTACATAGAAAATATCATTAAATGGTTTCAAGATGTACATAGCTAGTAGGAAATTCTGCCATTTTGTATATATTCCTGCCTTCTTTAATACGCATGCGTAAATGCGCAATCGCGTTGGTATGTGTATGTCTATCGTTGTGATATCGCTTACGTAATACAAGTTGCTCGATATTTTATCGGTTCGAAGGAATTCTGGATGCATAAAATGAACGTTAACATCGCATGCTGCCGAACGTCGACTATATTTTGCATACCTCCCTCTTTCTTCTTGCACCCCCACAATTCCTATAATCTTACTACGTATGCCATATAAGACTCCTCAATAAAAGAATATACATATATTCATGCGACTAAAGAAACTATAGTATTTAAAGATTAAAGATTAAAGATTATAGATTAAATAAGAAAAGCATATCTGCATATATAATGACAAAGTGTAGTGTCTTAATAAGTCATTGGTTTCCACGAAATCTGGAGTAATTAATGTTTTCATATATTCGAATGTTACATTTTTATATATTTTTTTTTTATATAAAAAGTGAAATATAAACAAAGAGGTATATAAGAAGGATGATAATGTTCCTATTTTTTGAACATAATTTGTATTTAAAAAAAGAGATCCAGAAAATATTTGCGCTACTAGAACGTATAATGTGTATCGCAACATAAAACAAAAATAAAAACAAAAATATATTATAACTACGAAGGTAGAGACTAAAGTATAATTATCAGAACATTTATGATTTTTCCGTCCTTCCTTTAAGGAAAAATAACTTTGATTATATAAATTTAATTCCGTGGAAAAGGCACATGATTGGAACGGATCAGGGAACGGATTTATTCATTGAGCTGACGAATTTCACCTTTGTTTACATCTCTTACAGTCATATCCTCAGCAGATACGGAGATGTTTTATGCGATATTATGCTAAGTTTAAAGACGCTCGGAAAATGTAAGAGTTTGCCAAAGTGCACTCCGAGAAAAGAGCTGGAGCGGAAGAGGCAGCAACTGACCCGAAAGAGAGGCGAACATCGATAAAACTCTTTTACATTACATTACGCCCGACGCGCGCGCATCGCCGCAATCTCATAACATTAATGCGTGTTGCATATCGCCCTCGCCGTCATTCTGCGCGTCCTCGTATTTTCCATCAATACACGCGCAAGAAAATCTCCTAAATATCGGGAAAAACATTTTGCGCTCGCAAATAGCAGTGTATATATGGAGCAGAATTTATATGCGATTCTAGGTTTTTTTCACTCAAATAAATCGTTTTCTTTGAATAACATAAACTAAAAAGAAAAGATGTTAACCTCGTTTCAAAAACATGAGATAAAGAGGAAGGAACTTGATCTTATGCAATAAGAAATACTGATGTCTGTAAACAAGAATTTATTCACACTAAAGTATTATATCTTTCCAAAACATTTTTAATTCCATTATATTTTTACTTCATTATATTTTATAATAATTTCTTTTAATCAACATTTTTTTACATACTCTTTTTTAGATAAATTTTTCAAAAGAAAGATAGATCAATTAATTCGCATTAGATAATTTTGTACAAACTGCAGCAAAAAACAACACATGTACATGTTGATAGATCCATCTTTTTCGATCGTCGTTTCTTCGACATGGCTTAGCTTAAAGGAAACTACATTGGAAACGATTCCAAAGGTTGCATCCCAAGGGAACGCGTGGTAGAAAATGGGATAGGCGGCGCGACGTGCGGATGGCTTTAGGAAAATTACATTTTGGTTGTACTCAATCTGACGTGAAAAATAATTCTGTCTCACTATTTCGATCATATGTATATATATATATATATATATATATATATATATATATATATACGTCGAATAAGCTGCTGGAAAAACTCGACCAGAATTAATCGAATATATTTCGTTAAAGAAAAATTAATCGTTAGTAAAAAATAATGAAAATTATGAACATTGATTATATTTCTATAATTAAAAATTAAAACCACTTATTACACAGAAATATAAAATTTATGCAAGGAAAGTACGAGTTAATCAAAGTAAGATAATCAAAAGTCAGACGAAAACCGGTATCGTTCAGTACGATTCACATCAAGGGACATAATTTCCGACCAATGGCTCGAATATCTCGAATATGGCGCGACAACTCTTATTCTCAGCTCGTTAGCGTCGCTTCGAGTTCGAGTCGATCGAAAAATAGAGGAGTTGGTTTGATCGACGTTTAATCGGTCAGAATTGCCGGTCGAGAGTGTCCTGGACTGCACGCATCACTCCCGTTAGAGAAGAGAAGCTGAACGGGAAAAAAGGGGATAGGATGGTTGGGAAAGAGGAATGGGGACAAGATGGGAAAGCGACGAGCGTCGTTACGGCACGTACGAGAGCTTGCCGTAATGAAACAACGACGAACCGCGCGACGAGGATTGGCGGAAATCCAGCGGTTCTCTTCGAACTTCCTGACGTCGCGGCTCTTAAATCCGATTAAAAAATGTCCAGACTTTCGCGGATCTGTGACAAAAATTCCTTGGTCGCGCTGATCTCAAGTATGCGACGTCATATTTTTTGCTTTCTTCATCTCTAACCTTTTTCCAACCAAAATCCTTTTTAGTCTTTCTGATACTTTTATCTTTTAATAAAATGCAATTTTATTTATTTCATCGAAACTATGATATTACGATTTAGGTTTTTATATATTAATTTTGACTATTACAAATATTAATATGCACTGCAGTCCATTAAATTAACTCTTACACAAGTTGGTAAGTGGGATGCTCAGAACACACTCTAATAAAATTTTAATAAGCTTTAGATATGTTAAAATATAGATAAAAGCGGTATCTTCTTTTTACATGTATTGGGTCACATGTTAAAAAGGTGAAAACCTCTCTTGAAAAAATCAGTTTTTTTCTTTCAGAGTGAATAAACTATGAGAGATAGAAAAGTGTTTTGAATAAAGTTGATTTCAAGAGTACTTCTTATTGTAAATTAAAAAATTTAAAAAGATTTCTTTAATTATATAATTATTATATATAAAGTGAACTTATTCAACTTTTATTTAAAGCATTTGTTTCTATCTCTCATAATTTCGACATTCTGAAAGAAAAAACTGATTTTTTTCAGTAGGAGATTTTCACCCCTTAACATAAGACTCAGCATGCATAAAAAAAGTATTTTTATTTTTATCTATATTTTAACATATCCAAAGCTTATTAAAATTTGAAGTCAGTTGATTGTGTTCCCTTGTATTATATAATACGACCATACAACGCATATACCGTTTAAAGTAAATACTACATATTACATATTACATATTATTGATGATTCTGATGTAGAGGCTGGAAAATGAAGGAATTGAAAATATCTAAGGGAAAAGTTAAACGAAACTGATAAATTATTTATTAATTAATAGAAGTTTTTATTCAATGGACTCAAACTTTAAACTACAATATAATTAGCATTTATACATTATTAATAGGAACTATAATTTTTAATAAAAATGAAACCAATTCGGCACTGCCCTGTGTGGTAGCAGGTAATTCTACAAGGGATTCGTTTAAAATTATAGCTTGTATTGATAATACAGGAATATTGTTTTAATTATTATAGTTTAAAGTAAAGTAACCAAAATATCTTTTGAATAAAAACTTGATACATAATTGTCGGGTTTATTTAACTTTCCCCATAGATATTCGTAATTCTTCCATTTTTCTTTACACACACACACACACACACACACACACACACAAAATCTCTATATAAACAGATAGACGTGTCCAAGCAAAACATACCTCCTTAAATTGGTTATATATACAAACGGTTTAGTTTTATTCTTGCAGTATTTTTTTCCGTTTTTCACAAAAATTCACAGATTTATAACTCATAACAGCTACACTCAAAAACAGATAAGCGGAGTCAATAACAAAAATGTTTTATTATACATAAAATGCTTCTGCTCAAGTTAAAAAGATAGTGCGAGTCTTAACACTCTTACTTTGTAATTATTCACTGTCCTGCTATAAGCTTATAGCAGTTTCGCCACGAGTCATACGTCATCATACCGTTTCGCATAAAATAAAAAGAAGCATTAAGGAAAGAGAGAGAAAGAGAGAGAGAGAGCGAGAGAGAACTCTTCGGCACTAAATGTATTCTATAGCAGATAAACGAGGCACTCAGGATATTACGACGATATGGGTATATAGTTCGTTTCCGGGAACCGGCGCCACCTCCAGAGTTCGATGACTCGACATACCACCCACTATAGGGTAGTTGACTGCAAGGAAGGAGGGAGTTAACACGACGACGTTAGGGTGACGCGGACGAGCGAAAGTGGTTATATTAGAGAGGATTGCCAGCAGAACCGACGCAAGGTAATTTATTCGTGGCGTATTGAACGATGAAACGCAGAAGCAATAATTCAAAGTGGCAAACGTGGCAGGCAAATCAACTAGTTACGCAAAGTAGCTAGGTAGTGAAGAATGAAAGATTATAGAATAATTTACATATTTTTGTTAAAAAAAAGATAGATCTTCCAATTGAATTTCCGAATGAATTAGGTCTATATAAAGATTCCTTACCACAATCCATGATCAATAAAAAAGGATTAAAAAATCAAATAATTTGATATCACAGATTTTTTTCAGAATATTTATTGAAAATTGCGTATCGAAAAAAAGAATACAGAATAGTCTATGTATTAATATATCGCCCAGAACGTGTCAAACAATTATCAAAACTAACTGTAAATTGACCACACAGAAGGAAGAAAAAAATCTCTGACAACTAACAAGAAAAAAGTATTTCTAATAAAATATCAAATTTTACGAAAGTACTATCATTTTTCTTCTTGCGTAACATTATATTCAAAGACTGTTGTAACTTTTATATGCGTGGCGAAATCTCGGACGGAATTTCACAAGTTTCAACGCAAAGAATTCTTACGTTTATATAAAATGAAAAACCTCCACCATAAGCTCATCATTTTTCATGGTCAAAACATTCGCGAAGGAACTGTATGTACATGCGTATCTCGCACATACACATGCATATTCATATTTTGCGCCTTGCGCAAGCGCTTTTGGCTAAATAAATGTTGCAATAAAAAACTGAGTACATAAAGAATACGGTTACAAATATTAACTTTTCACAAATACTACGCAATTTATTATATAGCGATATTTGTAAAATTTTAATTGTACTAAATTTGTTGTTTTTTTCGAGGAAGAATTTATGAGTAGATATACCTTTGATTAAAAAGGAAAGAATAATTCATAACCATGCATCAAAATCCAAAAACTAAATCGAAATAAAATACAACTATAAAATTAAAGCAAAACGTATCTGTAACAAGTATTAACGTTAAGTTTTTTAAAAATAAATTCTTCTTTATTAAAAAAAAATTAAAGATTTTGCAACTTGCACAAAAAAATAAATATTCACTAATTAATCAATTTTATTTAAAAAAAATAAGTGTGAATTTTCATGTGAAATAATTTTAAAAATTAATTTTTAAAATTATTTCAAGATTGTATGGGTTGGCAAGAAAGTAATTGCGTTTTTATAAAAGGCATCTATTAAAAATCGCAATTACTTTCTTACCAACCATATAAATATATCTTGATACATCTTGAGTTTCAGCTTTGAGAATCTCTTTTTTAAATTGCAATACGACCATTTTTAACGGAGTTATGAGCAATTAAAGTCAAAATAATCCTTTTATTTAATCCGCGATAACTTAGTAACCAAAAATCGTAGGAATATTTTAAAAAAAGATTTTGTAGGGAAAGTATTAAGCTTTCACGATAGTCGAAAATTTCCCGTCTTTTTCAACTCGTAGTTTTTGGTATGTAAAAATTACCAAACTCATATAACTCATATAACTCATATAAACTTAAAAAAATGTGGTAAGCTTTTAAAAGTAGAGATTTCAAGCTTTAAAATCCTTTTCTTAGATTTAAATTTCATTCATTATTGACGAAAATATTGTATATACAATTTTGAGCTAAAAAAACGCAATTACTTCCTTGCCAATACATATAGGCTCTAATGAAGTAAATCAACGATTGATAAAAAGCCTTTAAGAGCCGATGCAAGATGTTGTGTATATCATAAATTTTATTAATATTAAACTACATTATAACGTTTTCGACCCACGGTTAGGGTCCTCTTCAGTAATTATCGTTAAAATTCAATTACATAGAATAAAAGGTTAACTTGGTGAGATTATCTACATTACAATACAGGAATAATGTAATTATAAAGTTACAAATTTTGTTTGGTCGTCAGATATGTATAAATATTAACGTACAATAGATTACCAGATCATATCTATTCAATTTCCAAACAATAATAAATAAATAAATAGACTCCCGACGATAATTTTTAGGTTAAGAGGAGGAAGCGTCAAATCTTTGAAATTAAAGAAATAAATAACGGATCTAAAAATTCTGTGTCATTTTTAATTCATTCACATTCAAACTATTTTTTTGTTTATGTATCGTTTCCGAGTAGTCGTTTGTTTAAAATATTTTCTTTGTCCAAAGTTTTTATATCATACCAGTTAAATTCATGTAACATTTACAATCTATATTCGATAATTACCGAGTGCTGTGTTCCAATTTATGTGATTCCTGTGCTTGTATCAATCGTTATATTTTAAAATTGTCATTAAATAATAATAAATTAAATAACAAATAGGTTAAATTTACATCGGGCCTATCTATGCGTGCTTACTTTAATGAGAATGCAAGCTGATTCAAAAATTGACTCTTAATTTTTATAGTCAACGGATTAAGAATTAAAAGTTTACCAGAATAGAACGTTAATATAAAAAGTCAAAGTAAATATAATTTATTGCCGCCACTACAATACAGCTGCTGCAATGTTTACTGTAATAAATGGATAGAACTTTTCTTACCGGTACTACAATTGCGTGCAATTCAAATACTCTATTCCAGCGGTGAAATTATTTGCCTACTTCCAAAGTTATGGTATTGTATTATGTCAAATAATTTAATTTCTAAATCATATTTTGCAGATTATCTACATATCCCGTATCTTTAACTTTTTCTTTAACATATCCCTTATCTTTAACTTTTACTTTAACTTTTTTTATCTTTTTCCTTCATTTTTATACTTTTCTGAGATGCTGTAACTTTTCAAATATATTTTGCAGTAATTCTTTAAGAAATATATATCTTTTAAATTTATATTTAAATTTATATTTAATAAGATATGTAAAGAAATATTAAATTACTTTTAGAGATATATTTCATTAAATTAACATTAGATATTAATTTGTCTTAATTTTTTTTTATTTATAGGTACCGAAACATATTCCTAAATTGTAATCTCAGCTTATTGTTCTATATAAACGAGTATAGTAAAAACATCACCATCAAATGGGAGGGAAATACGACATAATAATCTTAATTTGTTTAGATAAGCTGTTATCCGAGAACATATCGGACGGTAGGAAAATCGCACGAGTGATTTAGTAAGCAAGACACACTTGGACCACGATATGCCTTCCGTCGTTCATTTTTCCTCGAAATTAACGAAACGTCGAGAAATAATTAACGAAAAGAACTTGATTCATTCAGTCATGATTATATAGAATGGAAAGTTCTCAAGATTGAAAAAAACATTTTTTTCAACTCTCATCCACTTAAACCACATTTGTTTTCAAGCTTACATCTATTGTACTTTTGCACTGAAATCCAATTCTCTCTCCTTCCCATTTTCATTTTAACAAATCTTTTCGCTCGTTCATAAAATTAAAAAAGAAGAAAAAGGAAAACTCTTTTTCTCCATTGATATTTTAAATTAACATAAACAAATTGATATTTAAAATTTATTAATATTTATAATAAAAAAAAACATTCTTTTATAACAGTAATAATATTGGTAATATTTTTGATAAAACAATCTCCTCTAGAAAGATATATAACTGTTACTCTGTCCATTTCCATTTATTAGATTATTCATCATACGTTATATTATTTTTATTAATTCTCAAATTTTAATGCTCTAGTAAAATTTGCTTGAAAAATGTATTGTTTGTCTTACTTCATATGATTTTTGCAATTTTTACATCCAATTACGTTAATTTCTAAATCTCACAAATTA
The DNA here is from genome assembly GCF_024713525.1 of Acromyrmex echinatior. Classification (NCBI taxonomy): domain Eukaryota; kingdom Metazoa; phylum Arthropoda; class Insecta; order Hymenoptera; family Formicidae; genus Acromyrmex; species Acromyrmex echinatior. Next base: position 9,379,818 of record NC_141868.1, read on the forward strand.
AAAAAAATTATATTCCTTTTATTTTCAGACTATTATGAATAATCGCGTAATAAGTAAATTGTTGAAATCAAACAGTTAATTTTAGAAAAATTGAATTATTACTATTAAAAAAAGATATGCATATCATAAAGTATAAAAGATTGCAAAACTGAACTAATTAAATTAAACTAAATTAACAAATTCAGTTTTATTTCGTCATCACACTTTCGTCATCACCTAATACTTTGTAATATCACGTTCACGCGCGCGTGCACATACACACTTTTATTAAAAATATCTTAAGTAAAAGATACCGCAGCATTTTTTCTCTATCACATTCAATCAATATTTTACACATTCTTTCATCATGCTTCGTAACAGGAAGTTTACAGAGCTAACCTTCAAACTAGCAGCGGATTTAAGAGCTGATATATATAAAGAGCGAGGTAAATGGAAATATTCCGATAGAATCTTACGAATCTCATTAAAAGTTAAGTCAAACCGCAGTAGTAATAGAAGTGAAGACCTTATCACACGAGAGCCGCCGCCATTTTGGATCGTGCTCGTACATGAAACAGCATCACGTGACCTGGAACGCAATAACAGGTGCGCCTGTTCGACCGTTCTGATTGTTCACAGCCGATCATCACGAACGCGGATAATCCTTTCTGCACGAAGGACCTTTTCGGGAGTTCGTAGGTTTTGCCGCAAAATCGATTCGAACCGCCTGCACTCACGGGGGCACGCACATAGACTTCCACTCTAATGAATTAATCGCGCGCTAATAACCAGCAGTGAGCCACTTCCGCGGGCAACATTGTTAATTTCCATACGATTATAACATAGCCTAGCCTTTGTGCTGGCACATAATTAGTCCATGTTACGTTGCCCCTTTGAGAACTGACCTCCCTTCTCAAATTGAAATCGTGTGCTGATTGCAGAGTAATTTAACGATGCGCGAATTGTGAAAAATCAAAAAACGCCAACTTTAATTTCTCGTGTTATAACATTCGTGACAATCAAGAAGATTTGGCGAAAGATATTAATTTAATGGCACTTGAGAGAAAGCACTTGACTCATTCTCTTAACTTTAATTATGTTTTAACTTTTAACGTGTAATCTTCGTAATCTTGATAAAACAATTGCGAAGAATAGCAGTGTAACAATTAAAAAATTATATCGAGAATTTTTAATTAAATTGAACTTACGTTAGAAGAAATACGTTCAAATGCGATTTCTCGAATGACCCTGAATCTCGTCTGTTTCGATAGCCGCGCGCCAATTAAATTCACTTTATTCCATCGACGACAAGTTTTATTAAAGCCGCCGATAATTACCGCGAAGTAGGTCGCGACTCCATTGAACGAATAAAGCGGATAAAAAGAATATCGACCGATTCGAGAAACATCCAACTACCGGGTGTTCCTTATCAAGTGTGCGCGGTAGCGATTAACTTCTTAATTGGTGAAGTTTTTTAATTTCTTTCACGTTTTCCGTTCTTTTCCTTTATCTATTTTCTTCTCTTTTTTTCCTTCGCACTGATTAATACACGTCAAACAAATCTCAAACAAATCATCTCAAACGTCAGATGAAATGGCGACATTTTCTTCGTGCAACTCGCAAAAATCATAGGCAAAATTGCGTAAAAGAGGCAGAAGACGGAGATAACGATTTTATTGATAGATTTAAAAATAATTTTGTTGGACCATAAAAATAATACTTGTGTAGAAGACTCCAAGCATGTGATGAGTAATTCTGAAAACAATTTTTTGGTTTTTTATTCTAGCAATTAACTTAAGCGTCCTACATAATTATTTTGATAGCTCAATAAAATTTATTTTCAGATCTATATCTAGCTAAATTTTTAGATACTTCATCAAAACTATTCTTTACGTATAAAGAAAAAAGAGTACGACACTTATATGTACCTAATAGCATCAAGAAGAACATAGTTTAAAAAATATATATGTTTTAAAAAATATATTACATACTTTTTATAATTATATTTTACGTAACGAAGAAAAACGCATCAAATGATACACGAATCACATTCAAATGTTGATAAAGAATTCTCTTTTTTATTGACATTTTTTTCACTGTATTCATCTATTTTGTTATGAGTGAGAACATTTAGATTGTGAAACTTGCTTGAAAAATAAAGTAAATCGGTTTCAATTTCTCAAATCTTTCAATTTCAAGATCCGCAGATCTTCGTCCTCCAGACCACCTGCTTGTCGAATCCCGTTCTCCTTTGGATGGATCTAAAGCACTCCGCGAATAAAATGTAAGAATGCACGAGTTTGCATCGCGAAAACGAGAAAGGAGATTTTTTTGCTCGCCGTTCAACGGCGACGATCGCTTTACGCGCTTTCAAGCGCACCGCGTATTCTCGGGCGACGCTACAATGGCGTCCCAATATGCAGAACGGCATCGAAATAAGTAGAGAGAAGGGAGTGAGGGGTAAAAAAAGGTAATGCTGCTCGCAATGTACGAAGGTTCCTTCGGACTCGAAAAGTGCCATCACCCTCTTCCGTTTTCAACCATCCTTCTTATTTCCTTTCATGAAACCGAAGTGGCTGTTTACGTACATACGCACCCGACAATCATTGTTGTCATCCTTTTTCCTGAACATCCTTCTTCTATTTTTCCCAGTTTGTCCTTTGCCGTTTCAACATAATAAGTTTAGGTATATATAAATTTTTATAAATTTCACTTAAGCCAACATAAATGACAAACACAATTTTAGTTTTATTTTTATTTTGTCAGTTTTGTTGGGTCCAATTCTAAATATTGTACAATAAATATTGTAAATATAGTTTAATCATTAATGCGTATGCATATAGCTAATAATAAATAAAAATAAAACTACAAAACTATTTGAAAAAAGTGTTGATAACTTAAAATTGTACAGGTGTCATTTTAGATGTCACAGATACTAAACGATTAAGAATTTAAATATGTTTTCCATTTTCTTAGAGTTCCAAAATAATAGAAACAAACACATCAATCATTCGCTAATTTAAAAATATATTTATTAAACTACCTTTTTATTTTATATATTGCCATCATATTTTAACTATTTAAATAATGAATTTCAAAAAAGAGAAATTCTCTAAAAATTAAACTTTTCCTAGTATTAATACAATCTATAGATACGCATGTGTCTTTCAAAGATCTTGTCATCCTTGCAGACAGTTCGTATCGTTGAAAAAGAATACTAGGAGAAAAATGTAAACGGAGTGAGACGCGCAGTAACGATTCGTTGCATAAAGACTGCGCTCGAAGGAAAGCGGAAGAGTGGTACGTGATCGTAATATCAAGTCGGCAATAGCAAAGTAGTTGGCTGTATTTCTTACGCACCTCCGGGTTTGACTTAAGAGCAAGTCAGAAACGAAAATAATAAAAAAACAGCAAGAGGCTATCGCTGTCTCATATAAAGTATACATAATTTTCTCCTATCTGTCGCGTGTGAAAACGTAAATTGAGAAGCAAAAACAGCGATTAGATCAGACAAAAAGAAATGTGACTTCTATTCTAACATTCCATTCCATTGTTATGTATCGTAGATCGATAAATTTACGTTTTCATTAGTATCGTATAATGGAAAGAACTGAAAGTAGAAATTTCTCTTATTGCACGAGCTTACATTTCTGCTTACATAATTTTAGATCTGGAGAGATTCTATAATCCTTGATATTTATATGTTAACCTTACTTTATGTCAGCAATAATTTATATATGTGTGTGTATATATATATATATATATATATATATATATATATAATATGTACACATACACTGTTTAAATATGAAAAATTTTGAAATAAGTCAAAGAGAAATTCAAATTTGCACGTTTGAGGACAACCGCTATAAAGCAAACATCCTATACTTGGCATTCGCAATATTTAGATCACCAGTTGTATTTGTATCATTCCGCTTAAACGCTTGCGGCGTTTAGCGAACTTTACAACGAACATTACAGTGAGCAAAATTAAATAATGGAAATAAATGTTAAATTCAAGTCAAACATATTATATTTAGATATGAATATATCATAAAACATATCCGACTATTTGAATTTTATTTTATTTACTAAAGACAAAATTAAAAGGTAATAATGAATTATTAAATTAATTTTAATTGAAACAAAATTATAATACAAAACGCTTATAAAATATTGTTTTGAATTTCTTTATCAATAGTTAATAAGTAGAGATGATGTGGCACATACCTAGATTTAACCCAAAAGTATGTAATTCTATATGTAAAGGCAATTCCGAGGGCAATTCATACAGCCTATTGTGCATATGCATTTAAAGTACACATGATACCTCGTAAGACATGAAAGAGAGCATTCATTTCTAGGCATTGTCCACCGCCTTCAAATCGTATCTATCTAGATATGTTGACTCGTAAAAGGGACTTGACAAATGTCTCTAATACGCCGTTAGTACCAAATTTAACGATGCCATCATAAACGTGAGAAGCTGAGGACGGATCTCGTGAGACCATTGGAACAATGCTGGAAACTTCGCGCTCCCTCGGTGACATTCGTTTCTCATCTCGGCGATACGCTCTCAACCCAATTCCATCAAGGGTGACAGAAGCAAGATAAGATTACGACGGAAATCCAGATATTTCAAGATAAATACTCATTAACAATAAAAATGCAAAGTTTTGTATAGAATTATTGTTCTTTAGCATATATATATACAGGATGTCTAATTTTAAATAGGCTCATTAAAATTTCTCGAAAACTATGGTAGATACAGAAAAATGTTTCAAACAAAAGTTATATGGTTCGGAGCGGAACATAAGAAAGTACCATTGATTTGACTTTGGGTGGCGTCGCCAAGGTTAGGTCAAGGTCACATTGAATTTTTTTAATGGAACACCCTATTTTTTATGGCAGATTCTAATAGCTGATGTTAACAACTTTTCAAAATGTATCATTACGTATTTTTTAAGTTACAAGGCTTGAAAGTTACAGTACCACCGGCATTAGCATTAATATTTACGCAAAGTGTCCGACCGACAGTTAAAACCTTTTGAATGTTATTCGGGATCATGTTCTGGATAACATTTGTCAAGATCAAGGCCATTAGAGATTATTATCTTATTAAAAATGAAAATAAGAGGTACAACCTCCATTGGCTTTGATCTTGATAAATGATATCCAAGACATCATTCAGTTTTAGCCGTCGGTCGGACACTTTGCATAATGCTAATGCCGGCATTACTGTAACTTTCAAGCATCATAAAAGTACTTAATGAAAAAATATTTTCTTATAATGTTTTGAAAAGCTCTCGACACCAGCTATTAGATTCTGTCATCAAAAATAGGATGTTCCATTTAAAAAAATTGATGTGATCTTGATCTGACCTTGGCGACGCCACCCAAGGTCAAATAAATGGTACTTTCTTATGTCTCCCTCCGAACCATATAACTTTTGTTTGAAACATCTAAGATTTAATGTTAAACAAATAAAAAACTATATACGTAGAAAAAAAAACAATATTGTATATCGTTGAATTATATTATACTATACCTTTATACAATATATTATATCATACATATATCCTTAGAAACATCCATTTTTGTTCGGATAAATCAGAATAAATAAAAAATATTTTTAAGGGAAAAGATATATAGAAATTGTAATTTTGTATAGCAACTAAATTAGAATCCTAAAAAAAATTGAACAAAAAGTTTCAGATGATGAATAAGTATATAAAATCTTCTGCTATTTTTTGTATAGTTGTAAAAAAATACACCGTTAGAGAATTAATTCGATATCTATATTAAACGCTCTTTAAAATCCGTGTCTTTAATATAGACATTGGAAATTTAATAATCCCCAATAAAAAAATCAAAAGCTAATCAATTCACCCGTATATTCATTTGCGAAACGTGAATATGGCACAAATGGGGAATGAGACAAACTTGGTAACGCTGATTATAACTCATCGTAGCTCCTCGCATATTCATAGAAAGCTTGTCGTGTGATTTACGCGCATGTAATACATTTGTAGGACTCCCCTGGCGCGCGTTTCTGCCTTGTGATCCTTCTCGGATAAAAAAACCGAATGCGTCATTCGCAGATACGATTAAATCATAAGATTCATTCTTCAAGTATTATAAAACAGTTCATTTGTGTACATTAAAAAAATTAACAACAAACGTTACTATCATTAATCATTAATATTAATTATTTTATTTTATTTTATTTTTTATTTAATTATTATTTAATTTTATCAATATTAAACCATCATTATTATCATTAAAAAATGTACTAATATAATTGTTTTATTAAATTTAGATAATTATATGTATAAATATTCCCTTTTTCTTATGCAGGAAGTAAAGTAGTTACGAAATCTTTATATGTGTTTTGAAATATAAAGTGAAAACCTGTACACCTGGACTAATTCACAATATGTACCCGAATTTTATTCTTCTTATAATATTTCTTATTCATGACAACTTATAATAAACTCTTCCGACATTTGCCAAAATATAAATTTTTGTAACAATGTGCAAATATATTTTTCTTATTTCTTAATTGATGTACCTATCACTTTAACATCATGTTCTTCGTTTTTACAAAATGCAGATTAGTCCCCTGCTATAAGCAATCTTCAATTATATATTATTAAATATAATTAATTAATGACACTAGATTTAATTGATTTTTATACATATTTTTGAAGAATATAATAAATCGTTTATTATTGTTTTTAAAGAAGTTGTTTTTACAAGACGATCATATGTACGTATAATATTCAGACAAAATATTAACTTAAGAAAACAAATTACTGGTCGTATTCCATTCAAATAACCAAAAATAACCAAAAGTATCCATGACTCTAACAAATGAAAACTCTTTATTTCTATCGACTTCTTTTACTTGAAGAAGCAAAAGCAGAGTCTTTGCTTCTTGCACTAACCCTTAGCAAAGGCTTCGGCGCTTGTGCATCCATAATCATTGGTTTAGATCTGACATCGCACCCCATGTGGAGTTTCAGCGAGGATAGGTTGCTGGAAAGGAAGGCGTGCGGCAAGAGAGAGGAGAGTATAGCTACCGACTGGAGCGGCTTTGGAAGGGCTGTTTAAGTGGCCGGCGATAAGATAACGTCCGGAAGGCGGGTAACGGGCAATTAATTCGGGAGTAGCTTGAGTAAACAGTGCCGAGAAATTAAAAGCTATTTGTCACGGTGTGCAAGAAGGCCGACGCCGAGGAGAATAGCGCGAGCCCTCATAAGCTGGAGAATTAAGATGGCGGCGATACGCGCAAGCGTGTGCATAAAACGTGTGAATTTCGACTCGGTTTACTGCCGCGCGAAAAAGGATAATAACCAAGTAAGTAGATGCGAGATAAATTAGATATCAGATCGTGAAAACAGTCCTTATCCTTATATTAGGAGAGTTTACGTATGTGTACTTAAGGTATTTTTTTTTATTATATTTTCCATCATATTGGTATTGATTATGCATTGAAGGATCTATTATTATCTACATGTTTAATTTTTCATCAATAACAAATTAATTTGTTATAAATCTTTTTGTAATATGCTGCAAAAGGTAAAATTTATGCAGCCGGTCGCTTAAATCTTACTTGTGACTCTTCTAAATCATATCACCTTTGAAAGTGTATTGAATTTAATAAATAAAAATAATAAAAAATATAAGATGAATCAAAGGAATCATAACTAATTTTTCATAATTAACTCATACTTAATTTTAATAATTTATTGGAAAAAAGAATTAAGAATTTAATAATTAATAAGTATCAATAATAAAAAGGTAAGAATTGTTGAAATAAAATTAACTTGATTTATTTATTTTTGCAATTAACATTTATATTTATATCAATGATTAGTTTTACTATTGACAATTATCAGTTTTAGTGGTACACGACATATTAAGCTGACACAATACTGACAACACAACACAATCGAATAAAATATAAACAAGAATTTAGAGTGCCTTTCTGTTACTAATTCATCATTTTATTCGCAATTTTATTGCTGAAGTCAAAGATTTGAAAAATAATGGTTATACCAACTTAAGTTAATAATCAGAAAAAAATTAAAACATAAAAACATACCTATTTCTTTTGTGTCACTTTGTTATTACTTAGTTGCTTCATTGCTAAGTTGATTACATCATTCTCATAATTTTTCTGAATCAAGAATGGTGCAATCAACTTGGCAATGGAGCAACTAATTAACAAATAAAATTAAGAACTTTTCATCTCTATTTTATTTATGTTAATCTCTTACGTACAATATATTGTTAAAAGCTTACTTTTTAAAAAAGATTATTTCGAAAAAAAGAATAAACTGAATGATTGAGAAGCATGTTTTTTTCGCAGTAATTTGGAACCAAACCTTGAAGTATAAAGATTTAAAATTCGAAATACACGTCGCTGTGTACAAGAAGAAATCCTACGAGTAGTAACGCTGTTTACCAATCGACGATGCGTCGTGTGGACTGTCGCGAAGTCCCAGAGAATAAATTGGAACTGTCTTTGGCGACGCGTCACGCCATTTATTGTCATTTGTTCGATACCAACTACCACAACGCGTGCCTTTCTCCGGCAGAATCGACATGACCGTCCGATTTATTCGATAGGATTTATATGAGTCGTCTATTTTGAAAATGACATTGGTTACATTCGCAGCATTTTCAAAATCTCATAAGAATATATACGCCCGATCAATTTATATCTTAATCCAATTCCCTTCAATGCATTGAATTGTCTAACAGATACATGTTAGTTATTTCATAAATGTATGAAATAAATTTTGTAAATTAAATTAAATATCCTATTCGTTTAGCTACGGCGGAAGAATACTGAGCATTATAATACCATTTTATATTTGAAAAAAAAAACAAAGAAACAGCTATCAGAAAACATAAAAATATAACGAGTATAATTAAAATTAATCCGATTTTTTTAAATGAAATGCCAGTTATATATAAATCTCAATTCGCTTATGCAAATTATAGTTTCTATGCACCTTATATATAATTCTGTTAAGCTGTAATTACACGAATTACTGGTTATGATTGCCGATTGACGATTCTATTTTAGCTAATCACGTTGCAGCTAATTCGCACTCGCTGCATCATGATTGGCTAAAATAGAACCGATAACCGGCAATTGTAACCGGCCACCTATAATGTGATTACGTTTTCAGAAAAAGTATGTGATAACCGACTAATCAAAAATGTTACATTATTCAATGATGAGATAATAAAGACTATCGAATTTGCAAATATTTGCTAATCGTAAGGATAAAGAGAAGAGAAAGAAAAAAAGAAAGGAAAAAAGCATTGTGTATATGGAAATAGTTCATACAATTTATTTTTGATAATTATTCAATTATGTTATTCAACTATGAAAACAATTATAAAGAAGAAATTTCGAAATTTCTGCAGCTTTTTAAAATAAAAAATATGCTAAAAAATAGAATTTAAAATATTCTGAAATGCAGGTTTTGAATAATTTTACGATTTAAAACGGATAACTATACCTCTTTATTCAGGAAAGAGTGTTGAAGATAACAAGATATAATGAAACATTATCAGGGAGGAAAAAAAAAAGACAGCAAAGAAAAAGATACGAAGCATAGTCAGTATACATAGAGTGTTGAATTATGTGTGCGTGGAGTTGCAAGGGATGAGAGACGGAGGAGGAGTGAGGAATGAAGCTCAGAGACTGGAGGGGTAATAACTCATAGAGTACCGTACACAATACCATTGTGTGTTCGTTGTACAGATTCTGCTGAGAACAGGACTGCGCGTATATAGGGTGTTTCTGGAATAGATCGCCAAGCTTTAGCACATTCTACTCATGCATAGTACTTAGACTCATCAAATGTCTTTCCAACCTTCCAAATAATATAAATATATTATATTCTTATAATATAAATGATATTCATACTATTTGAAAAATTTATCATTTCTGTTATTCAGAGAAAGTTTTAAATTATCTGCATAAAATTTTCATAACAAACATTATGAAAAATAATTATAAATCTTAGAAGATATATTTTAATAAAAACCAACCAACGTTTAATTAATTAAATATAATTTTTGTTACATAATAAATGGAAAGCCAACTCTCTCTCCATCCCTTCCTCTCTCCCTCTCTCTCTCTCTCTCTCTCTCTCTCTCTCTGTCTCTCTCTCTCTCTCTCTCTTTAAATTTAAAAGCTAAGAATGTCTACTATATTTTTAACCTGGAAAATGCGATAACAAAAAATCATCACATTAACAATTATTATAAATTTCTACATTTCGAATTATGTATGAGAATAAAATATAGAAAGCAGGAAGAGAAGAAAATACAAAAGGAGGAGATACAAAAGAGAAAGAAAGAAATAAAAATGAAAGTAAGCAGAAATGGTTCCGGTGAAAAGAGATGGCACGTTAAAAAGAGTGGTACAAAGTTTTCGAAGAATAGAGTAACGTAACATCAAAGAAGCGAAAAAGTGCGAGCTATGCGCAACATCAGAGACAGAAATTTTCACCCTTTGTTATACAGTTAGTCAACCACATATCTTATGTTAGTTTCTACTTCATGTCTTGAGTCAGACGGTACAAAAATCAAATTAAGTAAATAAATTCATCACGAATTTCTTTTACGATCAAATATTATTATTATAAGCTATTTCTCGTTCAATCATCAATCAATTAGCTATCAAATTAAATTAATCTGAATTGATGGACATCAAATAAAATAATTATTGTTTACAATGTATATATTATAAAAAGAGTATATATCATGAGATGTATAAATTCATTAACGCGATACTATATATTGCATGCAGTCTGTAAAGATGCAAGCATATGTATCTATATAGGATGCGAAATCTTATAAATCGATCGATATCTTTATTATAATATTATATATATATATATATATATATATATATATTAGGGTGGTAGGTGAAAAAACACTTTTGTGGACCAAATTTGGCCGACGCGCTAATTCTTAATCAATTTTAAAGTTTTTTTTAATTTGCTCGAAATTGAGCTATAAATCCACATTCTGCGTAAATTTTTACGGTCCAAAGTAAAAATTGTCGATCCAACGAAGTGAAAAAAATCAAAATTACACAATAATGAATATTAGGTTGGCAATTTTTAATTTGGACCGTAATCAAAATTTAACCCGTGCCCCGGTAGATTAAAATTGTTTAAAAAATCTGAAAAAAATATGGTGTTATTTTTTCGAGATATTAAACTACTTTAGAGAGTGTCCCAATTAAACTTAAAAAATTGTTAAAATAACAACAATCATAGTATATATATCTTCATTTCGTTTTAATACATCGTCACAACTTCATTTATTTATTCTTTTTGTAAGAAATCATGATAACTTTGAAAAAGTTACGTTAATTTTATTTTGAATACAATTAATTTTTCAAACATACAATGTGTAAGTAATATCTATTACGTTATTTATTAAAATATAAAAGTTGTAAAGAAAGATTTATAGAAAATGTACATTTTAATGTAAACACTGGATTTAATATTAAAAATAATATATAATTTACGATAAAATTTAGAAATTAAAATATCTTTTAAACATCATTTAAACGTAATGTATAGAGAAACGATTTTCGATTCTCTGAAAGAAGCTGAGAATTCTTTAATTTTTTAGTAAATTAAAGAATTCTCAGCTTCTTTACAACACAAATATTGTTGATGTGAACAAACATCGAAACTCTGTGAAAACCCTTTATGTGAGATGTAATTTGTCAACCGCTGGAAATTAAACGGAGGCGAATCTGACGGCCGCAATCTGACGCATTGGTCGCTTCTGGGAAATTGGAGTTTCGCCGAGCTTTCGTACACATTTCGCAAGGAATCAAAGATCGCTTTGACCGCAATCCCGCGGTCTGATAATAGTCACCATGGGTCGAGGGAACGGTTGCGTGCGATACGCGGAAGTCATGTAGCTACCGGAAACGGAAATTAGTTACGACTCAGAAACAATGGCTCCTGGAAGATCAGGAGAAACGCAATTGTCACTATCTCTTGTTTCACAGAGGAACTCACTACTACCTCATGTCACTAGATTTCATGTTAGAGAGAAAATAAAAAATATAATTAAAAGATGTTAAACTAAAATAAACATTCACAATCTGTTATACAATCTATAAATCAATTAGTATGACCTAATGAATCAAAATCTTAACTTTTTATTTTTTTTTTTATAAGATTAAAAATTATACAGCCTATTCAATTTTTTAATTTTTATTGCTATTCAGAAAGTAATAAATAATTTTAATTCCATAAAATATTAACTGTGAGTAGATATTATCTAAAAAAATTCATCAGTCCAAATAATATTCATATATTAGGTGTTGGAATTAATTCGTAGCGTTTTTTAATGAAAGAATGTTATTTATTTCACATGAGCATTAAAAAATACATTAATGAAAGTACTTCCCATCACTTGTAAAACGCTACGAATTAATTCCAACACCTAATACAATTTTCGATTAACAATATATGTTACGTGTATTTTTAATAATTTTCATTTACGCCCACAAGAATACTTTCAGATTATCGCGGAAGAAAGAAAAGAGAAAGATAAAATGATTCCTCACTTGCTTCATTTCCGGTGAAACAAGCCGAATCGAATCATAAGCTTGATGTTTCGCGAAGGTTACTAAAATATGTATGAAATCATAAACACGCTCTATAAGCAAGACAACGACGTCCTTGGTCCTTGCTCGTACCTATATTCCTCTGGTCCTTTGAGTTATTATTCAAAGCAAATCATAGGAGGGTCGCGCGGGATTAAGCTTCCTTTTACATGCACGAAAATCTGGTACAAGGAGACAATACCGGAACCTACTCTCTTCGTCATATATCGTCCACCTCTCATGTCCCACCTCTTTCGTGTTTCGTGGACACTCGGTGTTGTCCTCTGGTCACTACTAAAGACAAATCTGATCTGGATGGTACGTTAGTACATTGAGCGATCGCATGTGGCACATTATATTACTGTTCAATAAAGAGTAGGTACAATGGAAGAAAATATGTAAAAAAGAGATAGATAAGTAAATAGATAAATAAATATAAGATACATACATACATAGAGAGAGAGAGAGAGAGAGAGAGAGAGAGAGAGAGATTTTAGCTCATCGATAGAAAAAGAATCGAAAAAAAGTAAAAAAAAAAGAAAAAAGAAAGGAGGTTGGGAATATATCCGAAAGTTAGTCCAACCCCTAAACTTAGGGCACAGATCTTTAGACTAGCTCTTGGTAGAATAGATTGCACTGACAGGATCGTGTACCAGTGCAACAGTGAGAGAGGAAGGAAAGTATGGGAAAGCTCAAGTTCCTAACGAGACACGTCGTCCTCTACCATGAAACGAACTCAACTACCGTCGAAGTAAGCATGAGAAGATCTTCAACGATGTGCAAGTACTATGAAATACGAGTATGAACAAACTAAAGTAGCACGCTGACGCTGACTAATTTTCAACAGTTCAGAGGAATCGTTTTCAGCATAAACGTCAACTAGCTTTTGGTTAAAATAGACAAGCTGTTATCGAAAAACTCTCATCTTTTTTGATAGTCAATAATAGTGACAGTGATGGTGAAGTTGTATGAAACATCTTTTTCAAAAATAGAAAATTGGCCGAGATATGCTTTGTAATAGGAATATGTCAATAATATAATATGCGAAAAATAAATAGGAAATATTATCTTAATAATTCAACAATCTAATGTAATTAATATAATAAAAATTAATATAAGAAACATATGCTATCATTATCAGCAATAGTGGACACAACAATAAACATAAAGTGAACGTATATGAATATAATAAGTGATGTTTTTGCAATTTATTTTTCTCCATCTCTGTCAAACTTTTCCATTTTTAGAAACTTAAATTTATGAATTACAAGTAGAAACTAAACCGATAGGAATAAATCATATAAGAGAAAGAATTTTTATACATTTTTATACTCCATTCTTTCCCGTTTAGTGTTATTATTTAAATATTATTAATTTTTTAAAATTATTATTTATTTAATATTATTTAATTTTTAAACTTTCTTATATTTTTCATATCTCATCTGCTATATTCATTGTATCAGTGACATAATTTTAATCTTTTATGATTCGACTGTATATGTTGTAAGTACTTAGTAGATTGCTAGATAGATTTTTTTACATTAACGACATAATGTATTTTAAATCCACTCTTTGCATATGACAGATCTTATGTGAAATTTGATGGACGACAGAATATTTTGTAATTGATGATCTTCTACGACAACCGAGAGTCATGAGGTAGAAGCCAAAGCCTAACCACAAACAGGATTATACACCCTGACCGAGTTTGGCGAGTCAACATTAAATTGCTTTTGATCTTGTGATCGATTTCTCCAAGATCTTTCTGATGGTCTCACATTTATACTTCATTCGATTCATTTAGGTATATTACACAGTTACGTATATACGTTATTGTTTATTACTTGAGTATAAAAAAAATAATTAATTTAATTTACCTTTATAATCTAATTTAATCAGTATCAATTTCCCTTCATCTACAATTTCTCGACAAAAAAAAATCACATTAATAAAAGAGTAAGGTAATACTAAACCCATGTGATTTGCGGATTATTTCCACGTCTTGATACATCGTGAAACGCTAATGTTTCGTGAACTGCAGTTTGCTTCAGAAGTTTGTTGAGAAGTAACTTGATATTGTATCAGGTTGCTCTTCTCATCTTGATGAAATAAATTACAATGTTCACGAAACGTTAACATTTACCGATCTATCAATACACGAAAATAATCACGTGGCTTCTTTAAAGAAAATATCCATGGGAACCTCAAAAGTGTTAATAAGATTGAATTGAATGAAACATTATTTTCTGTAGAAACACATGTAGAATGAATTATTAAACACTTGTAATTCAAAGAACACTTTTCTTAAGGTAAGTTAAAAATTTGAATTTTTATTCAAATTCCATCTTCGACTACATTTTTGTCGTTATCGACGTCGCGTTAGAATTCCACTATGATGTCGGTAGGCATCCCTGACAAAACAGACGTCGCGCTGCGCCAGTCGTTGCAGTCGAGGGAGTTATGCAAACTTGTCGAGATTCGTTTGCCGAACGAGACGGTACGAATGTCCTCGTTATCAATGGAGCGTAACTCTTGTTAAGCCCGACAAAACACTCGACTCAACTCGACTTGACTCAATTCGGCTTGGACTTCTCTGTAGTCCTGAATTCTGCGGACCATGGCAAATGCCGTCGCTTGTGAAAGCACAACAGTGTACAAACCTTGCAATTGCAACCAAGGATGCTTAAATGATCAAACATATATTCAAAATTCAAACAATTAGAGAGTTCACGGCGTACGTTAAGGAATTCTCACATTTAGAACATATGAATCTTCGCGACAAACCTATAAATATTCCGGATCACAACTTTCAAAGATATTCCTAAAGACAAACTATCATTTTATTCCAGTCCAATAACTGCAACATAACTTGCAGCATACACTTTAGTACATTTTTCATGATCTCTCTTAAACATAATTTTCTCTATCTCTCAGTCTCACCAAGACTTGGATCCTTGCGTAACTTCCATATTACAACCCCCAGCCACATTCAGTATCGTGCTCGGTCGTAGGATAATTATTATCGCGAAAGCAAATGAGAGAGAGAGAGAGAGAGAGAGACAGGGGGGAGGAGGAGAGAAAGAGAGAAAGAGACATTACTGCTTGTAGTTGCGGTTGGTATTCGCGACGAGGTACAGGAAGGGGCGCAGCGCAAGTAGATAAAGCAAGTTACTCGCAGCCCGACGTCGTAATGTGCCCGCAATGCTCGCGCTAAAGGCAAATTTACACGCTTTGCTCTGGATCATTATTCCGGATGAATCATTCGAAATAGAAGAGAAGCAAATTGCATAAACAGCATTTTTATGAAAATAAAAGGTAATAGAATGTCGATATGTGTAGAGGAAGAGGTGATATTATGACCAGTGTAGATATTGTGGCCCCTCCCTCCTTAATATGTCCGCTATTATATAACGAATCCTAATGATTACTTGTGAAATTATTGTATTTGTCCAGTAGCTTGCCGTTACATCATGACATTAATATGTCAATAGCCAGCACTTATTATAACGCATTTTTACTTTCAAGTATTTCGAATCGTTTCCAAGGTAAATTTTAACATTTAATTACACCTACTTCCTCATTTTTCTTAAACTTGAGGATCACACGAATATATGTATATTTGAGATATATGTATAATTCTGTTGTTTGCTATTTAACATTTTATTTGACTGTATATACTTTGAGTTGTGCAAATTTAAATAATAGCATTTTGCTAATGTGACTTTATATGATTGATTACTCACGGCCTTTTCTGAGGTTTTCATATCAAAATAATTATTTAATAACCGATTATAGCTCTATTGTCAATCTATAGTTTATATTACGTATATTACAATATATTTGTAGTACTGAGATTTTTAGTACTGAGCAACTTATACGCAGAAGTTGTGTAAATATACATATATTTATTTGCATAACGCAACATTCTAAAATGTTTTACTTTTTTGTTAATTTTGTGACCAAATACTGTTTTCTAAATTAATTTGTTAAGAAAGGTCATATTATTACCCATGTTTTTCTTCAAGTCATTATGTCACCACATTTTTATTAATAGTGTCCTAAGTAATAAATATTTCATAACTTTGAATCGATTCAACAACAACGAAATTTTAACGAATATAATTATCAAGTTTTAAACTTAGATATTGATTATTAATCAAGTTATTGTGTAACTGAGATGCCATAATACCACTCCTCTAATGTATAACATCACGTGTGTGTGTGTGTGTGTGCGTGTGTGTGTGTGTGTGTGTGTGTGTGTGTGTGTGTGTGTGTGTGTGTGTGTGTGTGTGTGTGTGTGTGTGTGTGTGCGTGCGTGCTGCGTGCGCGCGCATTTTTGAAGTAGTTTTATATACATATTACATATTACATATGTTTAAATATACACATATATAATATGTATATATAACCAGAAGATTTTTAATTATATGTGTGTGTACATTTACGTAAAAAATTTGATTTAATAATGTCATAAACAAAGACCATATTTAAATTATATATGTTAATTCTGCATGTAACAAATAGTGATATAAAACTTTCATTAAAAATGAATTTTTACGCATTATATCACAAAAACAATAAAATAGTTTTCTAAACGATTCTCAACTCGCCCTCGCCTTTCTATTGAAAACAAACAAAAAAGTTTGTCATAGATTCGCTTGACAAGCTTGCTGGACATAATGAAGAAATCGAATGTAAAGTACCTGCGTTTCTACTTTTCGTCAATTTGATCTCGGAGCTGCGGGCTCGGTAAATATCTACTATTTTTCTACAACTTGTTATTGTAGAAGGAATACGCTTTTTAGCAATAATACTAAAAAGTTTAAATCAAAGTTGAATTCAAAACTCAAATATCTTAAACACATGTTGAGATTTCAATTTAATCTAAAAGAGTATAATTTTTATATAATTTACAAATTAACATTATCAGTGAATCATTTAATAATTAAATATTATTTAATGATATTAATGACAATAAAATATCATGTAAAATGCACTCGAATGTAAATTTCTAATAAATTCTAAAAATTATATATTTTTTATTTTTTTATATTATAACTTTTGATTGGCAGCAGTCGATCGATAAAATATTAAAACATTTATAAATTAGGTCGTCGAAAAAGTTCATGCCATTTTTTCCGACAGGTGTCGTTAACAGAAATAGTCATGATGTGAGGTTAAATGGTGTGACTATATATCATCTGAAAGCGACTCTATGCTTAACATTTTACAAATATTTTATAAATATTTTGGTTGCACGGAGTTGTGTTGTGTGTGCTGTAATCATGTAAAGATGGATGGATCAAAATGGACCAAAAAAAAAGAATATTTTCGGCACATTTTGTTATATTATTATTATAAAAGCAAAAACGCTGCGCAATGCTCGTCGAAAGATATGCACTGTGTATGGGGAAAATGCCATTAGTGAACGCACAAGTCAAAAGTAGTACGCGCAGTTCTGGAAATTTGGATGTAACCGACGCTGTTCCCTCCGAACGGCCATCCGCGGATGTCGACGACCAGCTCTCTTATGGTGTCGAATAATTGACATCTTACGAAAAAAAAAAAATGGAAAATATATCGTGGATTAAATAAAAGTTTCAATGTCTCAATTTGCTGTTTCATTTTCATCTTCAAACATTTTCGACAACCTAATATTTATATATTTATATATTTATATATTTATTTATATATACATATGTATATGTGTATGTATGTGTAATTATTTAATAAAATTAACTTTCTATTCATATTTCTGTAAAATATATAGAAATATTGTATGTTTCTTTTATTCTTTTAACAACGAATTAAGCAATAGTCGTTCCGCTTCTCGACTTAGAACGACATTTGATTAATAAAGTGACCTAGATAGTTGTCTATTAAAATTCAAGAATAACAAGCAATTGTACAAAGTTCAAATGTCAGCACGTAGGAAACGTTATCAATGAGTAATCATATCTGACAAGACACAAATAAGAGTCAAATATAAACCAACATTTTTCACAAAAGTAATGTCCAAAAATTTAGCGTCAATTATTTATTACTTCTTTTTTGTTACCACAGTTATTTATAATACAACAAAATGAGCAAAATTGCATTAATATTAACTATGTTTAGCGCAATAGAAGATAAAGGTACAACTTTATGATTGAATTTCGGTAGAGTTGGCCGAAAATTTGATATGTAGTAGCTCTTGTCATCCTGCTAAAGTCTCCATAGGTATAATTTCTTATAATAATGAACCATTTGACACTTCTATACGAGGCGTCATTTTTTAAAACAGTTTAATACTCAATATCTTATTTTCAACGAGTACGGTGCATTTCTACGTCATTATTTACACTTTCTAAGTATATTTTAAGTAAAAAAAAGGTTTCTCACAATTTTACTAATTTTAGGGGGGATTATTAGCGTTTCAGATTGATTGTGTTGTAAAGTCCGAAAAATTATTGGTGCGCAATCATATCTGAAATAAATTGATTTAATAAAAAATATATATTGTATTATTATTCGAAACATCTAACTTTGACCGTGTTGGCGCTCTCTATCGTATTTGATGTATTCATATATATATATATATATATATATATATATATATATATACGATCGTTTTTTAAGTCTTAATTATGTTTAAAAAAAAATTTATAAGAAGACTAACATCAATCAATCTGGATTTGTGAGAGACGAGGGGACTCACAATAATCAAGAACTCCGATTTATGGGAAGCAATCAAGTCAATATTAATCTTATAACTTTTTACTTGAAAATTTAAATAGAAAGTGCAAATAATGAGGAGGAATGCACCGTCGTTGAAAATAAGATATTGTATTATAGTATTAACCCGTTTTGAAAAATTACGTTTCGTAGAGGTTAAACGGTTCATTATAGGGAGTGCTTGTGGAGACTTTTTATCAGAACAACAAGATCTATAATATATCAAAGGACCCCGCACAAAATATATGGAAAATGAGTCCTGGCTAATTTGACTGAATTTTAATATGTTGTAGTTCTGATCATCCTGATCAAGAGATCCATGATCACGAAATAAAATAATGAACAGTTTTTGAGTTATTGTATATCAAACTCTGCCAAAAATCGTTGTTTTTCCAAAGTTTAATGTACAATAACTCAAAAATTGCCCATAGAGACTTTTGATCAGGACGATCAGAACTACAGCATATTACAAATTCAGCCAAAGTAGTCGAGACCTCGTATCCTTTGTAGCCAATTCGACCGGAATTCAATTTTCATAAAATGTTTTTTTCATAAAATGTGGTTTGTGCGGGATCTTTTAAATTAATGAAAAAAGTGGCATCAAATATCAAGCTCTATATATGATCACAATGTCTATTAATCAAACTATTTACCAAATATTACATTTTTCCAAATTTTTTTAAAAATATTCCGTTATATAAAATATATAAAACAGAAAGAGAGAGTACAGGATCTCTTCGTAAAACTCACGAAGATAAAAGTTCGCACTGACTTGATCGACTCATACAGCAATGGCAAACGGGGGTGGTCACGTTCGAGGAGAAACTGACCGTACGTTAAAACTCCCCTGGGTCGACTTCTTTTTCTCTATCTCTTTTCTCTCTTTTGGGATCTGCTTTCTTTTTCCCTTCGTTCCTTCGGAGACTACCTCATAGCAAAAGATATACCATTACGTGATAGGATGGTAAAGTTTCAGAATTAGGGAGAAAATGAAAATAGATCAAACTTGACATCATTTTTAAATTATGTATATTTTCATCAAATATACATTTGTCACATACATTTGTTTGTGTTTTCCTATTTCGGAAAGAAAAAAGAGGACTTCCGAAAACCTGAAAGCTCCGATTTTTTTGTCAATTGGTATGCAACTGTATTTTATGCGCTGATTACGAATATGATTATGAAAATTGCCGACAAAGTCGATCAATTTTCAAGATCAAATATTAAATTATATTTTTCATATTTTTTTCATGTTTATTGAAAGTGATCGACTCTCACTCCACCCTCGCCCCTGTTTAGGGGCGCGACTTCCATCTGACCTTCCCCTTGTTTACACTCAAAAAAATATGTGTGTGAAATTACATGATTATGCTGAATGAGAAAAGAATCCCATGGGATTCATTCTACAAGTTACTTTTACATAAAGATAACACTTTCATATATATTTTACCATTAATATGTATTTTTACTTTAAAAAATTTGAAAAAAAAATTTCCAGTCATATTTAAGTAATTTTCCAGTCATATACATGTAATATTTATATAAAATTACATGCATTTTTTTCAGTGTAGGAGTGCGCGACTTCCACGCGAAGCGACTCTCTTCTACCTTCTCTTCTGTCTGGAATTGTGCGACTTTATTATAGTATTGTATTTTATTATGTTTATAATGCATGTGACCATGAAAATTGGTGATAAGATCATTTTCAATGTCAAATGTGAAAAAATGTTTAAAAAATCGATTTTTTCAACTTTGACTTTGACCTTGTCGGCAATTTTCAGCGCACCAAAATACAGTTGCATATCAATCGACAAGAAAATCGGAGCCTTCAGATTTTCAGAAATTTATTCGAAAAAAGAATAATTATGTCGTTATAAGAACATTTATTTAAAATACTTAATAAATAGTTTATTTTAGAAGTAGTATTTCAGAGTCCCGAAAAGTTAAATGCCGTACTCCTCATTTTCGTTTCCCTTCGCAAAAAAAAGTACTGAAACTCCGAAAGTGTTTCATACGCATCGTCCTGCAAAGTCTTAATCTGAAGTCTGCAAAACCGATCCTGTAGCGATATCAAGCGGAAGAGCAATTCGTCGTAAGGTCCTTTGTCGTCTTGCAGACGAATTTTCGACAAAAGAATCCTTGGAGGCTTCGTAACCAAGTCTCATTCTCTCTGTCTCTCTTTCTGCATCCCTCCACCCCTCCCCCCTCTCTCTCTCTCTCTCTCATCCCTCTCTCTTTCTATCCTCAAATGCTTTCAAAGATACTCCGACTCCCAGTCTGCTAGGAATTCGACGACTTCTCGCCATTAATGTGCCGCCATTCTACGCTTCATTGTGTGGCCGCTTCTCTCCACTGGGGCGCTTTTATCGTCACTCGCGTTGCCACATATGCGGTGCCATTGTTTCCAACTTGGAAGAACTTCTATCAGATAGCCATAAGTTAAGGCTAAGGAATCGATCTCATCGTTTGAGAATTCGGGAATAGTTTCACATTTTCGATAACGAGTAACGACTACAAATATGAATTTCAATTATCAGTTGTGGTTTTGTTATCAAATGCATGAATGGACTGAGATAAATTATGTAACAAAGTTAGACAGAATAAGATTCTCATGATAATGTAGAATATGTAAATTTTTTCAATATAAAACACAAAGGAATCTGAAGTAATATTCAACTGATATATCATTCATATAAGGTAAACGTCCCAGTGATCGGACATGTATTTATATTCACTTATACAAAATTTAATATTATTAATCTCAAATTCTTTTTTTAATACTGTATTATAATTTAATCACATTTAAAGATTATTATAATTAAATTATAATATTACGTTTCAAAAAGCGTATTTGAGGCTAATATTAACTTAAATAAATAAAGTTTTGTGTAAATATTCAGACATAGGTACATGGTCCAGTTACACTGAGATCGGACAGTACTTATGTTCAAACAGCTAAAATTTTATTTATTTAAATTAATATTAGTCTCAAATGCTTTTTACCTTAAAGATCAATTTGAATTAGTTGTCTTTTGCCATTAAATATTTATTTATATTAATATTTCCCGTACTAATATTTCAGCGTACTAATTTTCTAATTATGGTTGAGACAATTACGTCCGATTGTCCGATCACTAATATTGGGTCATCTAAAAAGTATTCGCGGTTTTTTGTCACTAGATGGTGTTGACAATCAACACCATCTAGTGACAAAAAACCGCGGATACTTTTTAGATGACCCAATACATTGACGTATTCTATTATTTATTTAAATATTTTAATTAATAGTTGTAAGTGGATTCAAGTAATTTTTCTTTGCTTAAGAGAGTTTTGAGTTTTCCAATAAATATAAATATTTATATAAAAAATTTTCTAATATTATAAATTGTATTATTTATAACACAATTTACGATTAAACTACTGGGGCATTTACCTTATAGAGTTGAAAATGTTACCTAGAAAAAATAACGCGTTATCATTACTTTTTGTTAAAAATAACTCGTTACCGTTACTAATTACTCATTTTAAATTACTCACTTTTTTTAGTAATTACTCATTTTTAAAAATAACGTTAAAAATTACGTTGCCATTACTTGAAAAAGTAATGAGAATCATTACTTTTCACTACTCAACAAAATTAAAGGATCATCTGTTCTTTTTTATTGATCTCTGTACCATTTTTTTCATAGAGTTATTTAACATCAAAGTAAAAAGAATCATTTTTGCTTCAACATTATAACTCGGAGAAAAAAAATCGTATAAAGCTTCATAAAAAAAGCAAATTAGATAAAGATTCACACTTTTAAATGATGTAAACCGCATTTGTATACCATTTTTAATTCGCCCCGTGGAACTTTGCAAATTTCGTAAAAAATTTTGAGTTTTGATACATTTTCATTTATATTTGTATAACTTCATAAAATATCAGTAAGACCGATTTTTTTAAGTACCGATCTGAAAAGTAAAGATTTCCAGCTGTATAATACTTTTTTAAACATCTAGATACGATGATTTTTGACTAAGTTATTCCATCTTGAAATTTGTCTATTTTTGTAAAGTGGAACAAAGAAAGATCTTTTAAAGTAGTGAATTTCAAGATTCACTTCCAGTACTAAAAATCCATAGTATATAGAAGCGCGGACATGTTAAGGTTGAGAAGAAAAAATGACACAGTTAAAATCGAGATCAGAAATCATTTTTATTCTCATAAAAATCTCTTAAAGGACTTAACTTTGAAATAAAATTTTAAAAAATGTAAAAACTTGAACATTAATTAAATATATCGTTTTAATTAAAACATAAAAAAAGAAAAACCAAAAAAAAATCCACTCTGCCCGATCTCGCAAAGCGAATGGATCACTCAAACAATGCAAATGAAATTTAAAAAATTAAAATCTTGACAATCGTCATAAAAGTAGCTACCAAATCCTCTATATGAAGTGCAATCTTCCTATTTGATGCAATAACTGCACTAGATCAGTCATAAACAAATCATCATACTGCATTGTGGCAAAAAATAAACAAAAATGAGATGTGAACAAATACGTGTTTCATCTCAAAAGCTCGTCTGTCCCAGTATTTTCATTGTAATCATATACCGAATAAAGAGTATGAATCATTCGCTTTGTCCAAGGGACCTACCTGGCGCGAATTTGGAAAGATTAGAAGAAGTTGAAGCACCAAGTGAAAAATTTTAACTTTGAATACACGTAAAGACACAGAATTTTCTTATAAAAAATCATTCACACTGATTAAGGAACAAGATAATAATTAAGCTATGTACTTAAGGAAAAATCGCAAAAAAACTCAATTTTCTATATGTCTCTCTATTAAACACAAACGAATGCAATCATATGACGTTTTGTACTTTCATAGCATCGCTGATAAGTCATTCCTTCAACTGCTAGAGACTCGTAGCGCAATTTTTGATAGATAAGCGAAAATAAAAGGTATTCGCTTTACCCAGCGTGTCTATTTTGCTCGGGCTTTCCTATGTCTCTTCTAAGATTATGTCTTAAAACTAATTAAAAACTACTTATTTACAAACTAAAGCCCTAAAACAGATTTTACATCGAGCAGATTACAATAAATTCTGCAATCGAGCAGATTACAATAAAACGCATTATATTATCTTTTGTATTATGTATAATACATATGTATAAACAAATTAAATTATAATTTAATTTAATTTATAAGTAAAATCTTTTTATCTTATCAAATATTTATATTCTTCATACAATGTTGCAATGTTTTTCCATAATTATTATTTATTCTACATGTTACATTGAAAACACAATATACATAATGACAGAAAAGTTGATATATTTAACAAGTTTTAACATTGTATATTTTAAATGACTTAATTATACATGTTGCTCAATAACAGAAAAATGTAACAGTAAGTTTTACTACGCATGGAAATAAATTTGCTGTATAAATAAACAAGTTTTCTAGTGTTCGATGTCTCGATGGAATTTTCTCATTTTCGGTTGTTCACTCGTAAAAGAAATTTATCGGCAAACATGCAGACAAATCATTAATTTCTGTGTCGCTTGTAAAAACGAAAATGTACAAATCGACATAAAACTATTTTTGCCTCATAATATCAATGATTCATAAGTAATGATTAATACCTAGTTACTATCATAGTTAATATTCTGTTATTGTATTTATTTACTGCTCTTAAAAGATATATATATATATATATACAAGTATATATATATATATATATATATATATATATATATCTTTAATCAGCATTATATTTTTAACATTATATTTTTAATGTTATCATTATTATTACTGTTTTATAATAGCGTTATACATGTTTACAGTAACGATAACGAATTCAGTTTTATTATTACTTCAATTTTCTATTATCTATTCAATAAATCATATTATTTTTGATCAGATATAAATATATCAAAAATATGGTCTAAATTTTTTATATTAATGTAAACTATAAAATATCATTATAATAACTTCACGATATTATATTTTTCATCTTTAATTTAATCTATTAATTTGTTAGCTAAAGATAATTAAAACTTATTGTTGTTACATTAATCAATTTTTTTTCTTGATCAACTATATAATTTATGTTATTAATGTGTCAAAAAGAACATGTATCACGTATTTTACACATCTGGACTATATGTCATTCTAGTTAATTAGGATTAATTTCGTAGTTGTTGCTGAACATTGGCAAAGTTACTGGTACGAAAAGTCAGGGTAATTGTCATTTATCATAACAGCAATTCTCTCTCCTTCTCTTAGGAAGTTTTTAACTTATAGTTTCACGATGAGTATGTGCATGTGTACGTATGCACGAATGCAAATTACAAATGCATTGCTAACTTTAAAGATAAGTTTCAACGTTGGCGTACATAAATAATACTAAGCTCCATCCCACAAGTGCCCAAATGCTATACAACATTTTCGGATTATTGCGAGTGAGTAAGTGAATAACCCATTCGTACGATCCCAACACCATATCTATTATGTAATCTATTGCACTTTCCATACCTCTGAATTTGTACTATTCCCCATTATTATTTCCAATAAAAAATATACTCAATCAACAAAATAAATCAAGATTCTAAAATACTAATAAAATAGATCAAGATTTTTAAATATCATACATTTAGATATTCAGATATTTCATTATATTTTCTCGTTGTTAAGAATTTAGTTAGGGAATAATTAGAAATTTAATTAGTTTGTTGACTTAGCATGGATTTCATTTAATATTTTGCAAAAAGTAAAGACGCTTTTAAATAGAAGGAATATAACTAAATATAGACAATCCGTTGTTTCTACGATGAGGCACGTTCGAGCATATGCTTCCGTATTCGTACAATCTCACGTTGCATCTTTATGATTATCGATCATATTGTGATTCTGTGCAAGACAAAATTCACTTCTATTAAATCCAATATCGTTAAATCTGACAATAGTTTAATAAATATTGTTCATTGTGTGTGTGTGTATGCGCGCGTGCATGTATGTGTGTGCGTGTATATATAATATTAAAATTAAGGGAAAAAATTAATATTCGTCATATCATATTTCATTGAATTTGGTTTCTTCTTTAATGGCAGCTAATATCGAATTTTTTATGATCTATAAATGTATATTATTTATAACTAAATACAGAATTTTAATCTGCTTAATTTTTATCAGTTTATAATATATGCAGCTTACATAATATATGCTAGATTTATGCAAAAAATATGCACAAGAATATTGCATGTACTTATCAAAAAATAATCTGTAAAGTAGTCTCTAGTTCTGTAAATTAAATATTCTCTTTTTATATTTTCTGCGATGATAATTAGCAATAATATATTAATAAATAGTGAAATATAGTGTAACAATAATAACATTAACAAGTACAAGGAATATTTTACGACTTGTATGCACATTTTTATCTCATTATTATCGCAATCAACTTAGATATAGTTCGTTAATGCAGTATCTGAATTCGGGAGCTCAAATGAGAGCGATGGCGGACAGATTACAAGCAACATGGCTGGTCCAATGAGGTTGCAGCCCAGCGAGCACCTCGTCAGCGAGGATTGCGCTAGGCGTTTCATTTGCACTGGAAGGATGCTTTGGTAAGATGGAGTGGAACAGGCCGGAAGGTAGAAGCGGATAACTCAGGACGTGACGTCGTCGTAGCTCGTCTTAACAAGAGTTTCTGCAGCGCTTTTCTCGACTAATCAGATTTAACTGCTTCTCGGAGGACCTTTCGCAAAACCAAACTACTCCTCTGTCGTCAATTATTGTTGCTGCAAATAATGCTGCTCGAATTTATATTCTACTCTCGAATTCTGATATCGACAAATATTATTCAAGTACAGAAGCAAATTAGAAATTTGTTTCAAAGAGGAAAACAGCAATTTGTAGCAAACATGAAAATTGATGTATATAGTATGTGTATATATATATATATATACATGTCTATATACATATATTCATATACATATAAACGTAGGTATGTACATTAATTATAGGTATATATTATGATATATATTATAATATATTATAATATATAAATACAGATATATTTTAAACTAAAATTGTTGCGTTTGTGTCACACGAGGTCGCTATCGATTCCAAATGGAATGATATAATTTCCTCGTTAGTATAGATTGTAGAGACATTAGCGAAAAGCATAGTCAAGCGCCTAATTCTCTGTGACAAGACTTCGCAATTATGTTCCCAGTTTCAAGGAAGCATAGGTGGGAAAATCGACGAAAGGAAACTGAGGAACGTTAACGGCTTGAAATGAGCACCTAACAATGCGACAAGGAAGATGTACGCACTCAAAACCGTTAATATCATTTGTGCATCCATTATCGTAAACTACTCTTACTCTAAAGATATAGTGAAAACTTGAAAGAATAACCATTAAATCTATATTTTTAAACTCGACAACTGTACTGCAATGTTACATCAATAAAAAATATTTAAAATTTTGAAAATGTATTTTATACTTACTTTATGTATTACAGAATTGTAAATATATATATTTACATATTTCAAGAACTTTTATTCCAAAGCAAATAAATAAAAAAGGGCAATACGAAGTTATAATTTTTGTTATCTAATAATGTTTTATATATAAATTCTAAATACACATAACTTTCTCTTTGTTATGTAAACTGCGCGTCAGACATGAAACCTAACCACATATAAATTGAAGTTGAGATATCACAATTAAATTGACACCTGAATATCGCGGAAAATATAAGTTTTACAGAAAGGCGTTTCAGACAAAAGTTGTAGAGTTCAAAAAGATCTATTTATCAGTTTGATCTTGGGTGGCGTCGCCAAGATCAAGATCATATCGACTTTTTTTAACAGCATACTCTATTTTTGATTCCAGAATCTAATAGCAGGTGTCGAGACCTTTCCAAAATGCTGTAAGAAAATATATCTTCATTAAATACTTTTCGAGTTATGATGTTTAAAAGTTACAGTCCGTCAGTCGGACACCTCATATAATGCCACCGACGGATTTAAAACCTCTTAAATATTGTTTAGGATCATATCCTGGATAATATTTGTCAAGATCAAGGCCATTGGAAGTTATACGTCTTATTCTCATTGTTACGTAAAAATGAATTTTTAGTTCAAAAATGAAAATAAAAAGTATAATCTTCAATGGCCTTGATTTTAACAAATATTATCCTGTTCAACATTCAAGAGATTTTAGCCATCGCGCGTCGATCGGACACCTTGCGTAATGTTAATGCCGGCGGTATGTGACTTTCAAACATCATAACTCGAAAAGTATTATTTTATGAAAAATAACTTTATTGTGAAAGCTTCTTAACACCAGCTATTAGATTCTAAAATCAAAAATAAGGTGTTCCATTAAAAAAAATCGATGATCTTGATCTGACCTTGACAACGTCACTCAAGGTCAAACTGAGATAAGATTAGTAAATAGATCTTTTTGAACCCTACAACTTTTGTATGAAACACTTTTCTGTAAAACTTACATTTTTCGATATATTCAGGTCATCCCAACCTTTTTGAGATATTCTATATATCATATTTATCGAGAAAAATATTATCTCAACCAGGTATTCGAATTTACACATAAAAATATTATTATAGGCACAGTTGGCTAGATCTAGCCAACTGTTCTGGTAGTTTCCTTAACATTTGATTTAGTCATATAGTGATCTAGATTAATTCATTATTCTAAAAACTGTAAAGATAAAATTATCCAAATAATTAATAATTTATAGAAAAATAAATATAAAGACAAAATAGATTTGCAGATTAAATGTCATTGTACACATGCGGTTAATATATATAAGTAGGTATAAAAATATAATATACATACGTAAATAAAATTGTCTTGTTAAATTTAAGTGTACCATAATTCTTTCTTCTTTAAATTCTTATTTTTAACATAAAATTTAACTTATAAATCTTATTTAATATACCTAATTCTAAAAATTAATTTGTACCTTGTAACTTTTACGTCTTATATTGTATGAATCAAGATCCATATTTAAATCAGATGATGAGCAGATTATTTCCAGTTCAAGGCAAATTTTGGCAATCATTTCTAAATAGCCTTACATTTGCTGAGATCATCATTGCGAGAATCGACCGAACTTTGCACTAGTACGCGGAGAGATGATAAAATAATAGAGATGTGCAAAGTTTTGTGCTGAGTTTGGAAAAGAATAGTTTCTCAGAGAGGAGTACCATTTTCATTTTAGATAAATCAAATATTAATATGTGTGCAGAAATGCAGAGTAATATTATCAGAATTAGAGTCTGACAAAAAATGTAAAGTTGAAGCTAATTATTTTTAAATAACAACATAAGTTTCGTAGAAGAGTAGAAAGCGGCAAGATAAAGAGAAAAATTATACATTATATATATATATATATATATATATATATATATATGCACAATACATTTAATTTCTATACATTTATTTATTATTATATAATTATACATAATATACAGTATATATGTATGTACATATACATACAATTTATCTATTATTATTCCTTTCTCTATTATTAAAATATACTATTTTTATTTGCTGACTTTATCAAGATCTACAAATTATGATATTCTGAAGAAACATTTCTTAGAACCTCAGAAAGTAAAATAAATGTTTCGTTAAATCTTGAATAAGAGGTTTATTAACAGAATGTTAAGGGATCTCTTTCTTTCTCGGAGAAAAGAATGCTAATTGAGGACCACGCCCGTCCGGATAATTCAGATTTAAACGTGGCAACGTCGCGGCGGCATAGCCACCCCCATATAGGGGGTGGCAATTTAATAAACGCGTGCTCACGGTACTCACGTGACCCCAGGAATTCCTATGAAAAAGGCTACTTTGCCTCATTTCCCTCACACTTTACTTCACTTTACTTCCATTCTAATTCGTTAGGTCCAATCTTTTTTAGCAATCAATATGTAGAAGACTTTTCAAATCCTTCATACAAAATATTTCTTCTTCCTTGCCTTTTTTTAGAAAAATTGCAACAGGTATTGTGCAATTGTTATAATAAATACTATTTTTACAAATCGATATTCAATTATATTACATTTTCTATAGTATAATAATTATTATATTATTCAACATTTAGCAATTTGTAAATAACTATTGTACAAAGTACAAAAATTTTCTCACTATACTTGTAATAAAAAAAAAAGTATAATACATATAAGATATTATAACATTGTGTATAATATAAAAATGAGAAATAGTCATTAAACTTTTTCAAGGAAAAAGCTGCTTTCTTGAAAGAAATTAAAAAAAATTAGAATACTAATTATTTTAAATATAGATAAAACTCAAAATCAGGATACGTGAACTACACATAACGTCAAAAATTCAACAAGAATTTCAACAAATAAAGCTTTATTTTTGTCAAAAATCCTAAGACATTTTCTATGTTGGGTAACATCAAGCGATATACAAGCGTGGAAATATGGGCACTTCCGGAGCTTTCGCTTGATGTGTACATATACTTTGCAACGACATGCGTAACTGGAAACGGGAATATTCAGACGAATATAGTCGCGAGGAGTTGCCTGTTGAGACGCGAGTTAATTTCGTTGTGTACATATTTGTACGAAGGATGAAAGTCCACGGATGGATAACGCTCGAAGTTACACGCGATCGTATCTGAATATTTCGCCACAGAAGTACATCATGGAAAAAGGACGAAAATTTTTTTCAAGATACTCAAAGTAAATTTAAGCAAGATCTTCTATTACAGATTATTAAATTACATTTTTACACTGAATTAATACTCGTAGATTGCACTGAATTTTATTACTCTTGATGATACCTACTAAATTATATTATTAAGGAACTAATAAATTATATTAGATTGCGCAGGAACACGAAACAGAGAATAAGAATTTCAACTTACTTCAAAAACTGTGTATTCCAGTACATGGTTTCTGATAGATTGAAATTCTCAAATATTCTCTGTTCCTTATTCCTTTGTGCGTAATCCCTCACATAAGCATTTTCGAATTGATTTCTTCATTTGTTCTAATTCATATTCTTCGGTATCTAGAGTTGCTTAAATCTTAAATCTCTTTACTTTTATATTTACCTATTGTCGACCGAAGGACACTCGCGTATCAATGACATCTATGTCGACACGTCAAGTATCCAGGCAGCGCGAATATTCCGCGAAATGCTAGGAACGTATTTCACGTACCGGAACCGCCTTTGCCATGCGCCCCCCCCTCCTTTCTCTCTCTCTCTCTGTCTCTCTTCTAACCCCCTTTCCATTCGTAGTGCTGCCATTTTCCCCCAGTGAACAATTTCGCACGTACCGTTGAGTGTACTAGCCTCTGAACGTTTTACGGCACTTGCTTTATATGTATCCGTGCGTTTTTATCACCGGCCATTTTTGTTTTCATGCTCGCGCGCACGAGTACGAGATCAAAGTTTCTCTTCGAATTAAAAAAAAAAAAAAAAGAAAATCGCAATAACGACGAGGGTAAAAGACAATTTTAAATTCGTACCTTTTGCCTTTTCTATTCATCATTTTATCTTGTCTTCTATCCCTCTACTCTTATTTAAGCAACAGACTAATAAATTAAGAAATTAGATAGGTATAGTTTAGCTCTTTGAAAGTCCCATTCAATCTTATAAAAATTATATAATATCTATATATCGCGATAAAGCGTTATTATTAATTAAACGTAGAAGTAATGTGCAATAACTTTTATGAAATTTAAAACAAATAATAATTAATAACTTTTTAATAAAATAATAAAAAAGGACATATGAAGTCGTACTATTATTCGTGAAAACTTTTAAATGGCGGTTATCATGTGAATAATTCCTATTACTATTATTTTAAAAATCGTTCTTCCTCTACATTTTTTCTTTATAAATATACTTATTTTAGAGACTTTCCGTTCATTACGGAGAATCAACAAAAAGCAGTGGTCTTAAAGAGCGGAACAAGGAAACATTCGACGATGAGTAGTCAGGTCTTCGCCATATTGCTGGTGCACGTGCACGACACAGAACTGTGGCGGAACTAGCGAGCCGAAAGTATAACCATAAATTTCAAACGGTTAATATACCGAAGGTGCACCATGTCTCCGTATGGGATTTCTTTTGCGTTGTTCTCTTTTTCTCATTGCCTGCGGGGACCAATAGCAATAGAGAAGGTCAAGCGAATTACGAAGTACGAGTAAAGCGAGTAAGTATGATTGCGTTATGTACAATACTTTCAATTGTACTGTTATTTGAAAAGTCTGTTTGTATTTTCGTAACAATGTGGAAAATTGGATTAATCGTCAATATATGTGGGCTTCGTATATCAAGTCCCCAGAAAACTTCACTTTTATAAAAACTTTATGCTTATTTTATTGAATTTTTTAATTAGATATTTTGGTGACTCTCTCCTCTCTTACTTTTAATAGGCAATATATGTACGTACATATAAATCCTGATGTGAAAATTAATACAATTAACCTAAAAAATATACTACTAAAAAACAAAGCTTCTACATTTTATTTCTACAAATAATTTCGCATTACGAAAAGATTCTTCTAAATTGTTACAGAAATGTGTGTGTTATAGAATAAAATATAACTTTATATAAATCACACAATTTTATCATAATGTCCTAATTCTTTCAGGTCTGCTCTTTTATTTCATTTCCCACATGCTGACTTCTAACTACTAGAACTATAAATTTTGCAAAACAGAATTTCCAGTATTCTTATGTCACAAGGGCGTTGAAATTCGCACTCGCTTCTCTTATTTTGCGGTGGTTGAAAATCGCGCTTTACGTTTATTCGCTGGCGAAGCTAGCTGTTCGGTCAACGTGGTTTTCCGCGTCGGTGAGGAAATTTCATTCGAGCTTCGAAATAACACAGTGTCCCCGGATACTAGTCCGCTGGGGGTGTCGGTTTGCGGTTTTTGCAACGCAAGTAGCCGCTCGTCTTCTTTGCCTCGTAATCCGCTTGACTTCCACCCTCCACCATTTTCTGACCGGTGTAAGCATTGGGAAATCACCTGAGACTTGTTACAAGAAACGTTGCGAAGATCCTAATGTAATCTAGTTAGTGGTTGATGGCTGTCCAATAGCATTCCTGGATCCTTCTCAGAAATCCCAGAACTCTATAGAAAGTCGAATTTCTTTTGACAAATATTTAAGGAATCTGATACTTTCCATAAAATTAAAGATGAAAGAAAGTTATGAAAAGTTGAAAAATGCAGTCATCTTTTAATGAGATATTGCCTCTGAAAATATATTTTAATAAAGATTTGTATAACATAGGAATATTTAACATAATGCGGCTCGAGAGATGTTATCGCACTACACCGGCCCTTTATATAAATCTAGGATATAATCAAGCATAGGGATCGCTAATCCCTCGTTTTCGCAAACTGCGCTTTGCAGCTTCTCTGGAGGAGGTTGCGGTGATTACAGGGACTGTAATTAATTTAGCGAAGCATAATGAAGCGCAAGGCGTAATAGTAACGCGAGCCGAAAACAGGCGCGTTAAGCCGACGGGATTTAATCATGTGATTATGTAACGTGACGAAAGCATCCTCGTGTTGTATCGTCCAAGTTCGCGAATTGCCGTTTGCGAGACATCTCATGGCTGCTGCAAACGGAATCCTATTTGGATTCCGTCAATGTAGACTTATTCCCTAGACCGGGGACGTCGTTACACAGGAACACCTGACGTGACACCGTTAATGACTTCTGAGAGAACTCTTCAACAATCTGTAGCCGCAATGATGTGCACACGTACTTCGACTGTATAACAAGTCGTCACGCTGGAATTTTGAATTCACTAGGAGAATTTCGAAGATCGTGAAAATGCCCGAGATGCGAATGTACATATATTTTACAAGTTCTTTATGAGCACTTCGTGCATTTGTAATTACTTTCTAAAAGCGATAAATTATAATAATTTGATTAGACAGACGAAGACTTTGAATAAGATACCATCTACAATACTTCATTAACATTATTGAAGTTACAAAAGTTCGCTTTGTAACAGTTTGAAAGTTGGAAATTTAACTTCCTAAGAAGTCGGTATGTATATATATATATATATATATATATATATATATATATATATATACTAGTAATAATGCACCAGTAATGAGATAAGATTATAATTTAAAGAGTATGACCACGTCAAAGTATAACTTTATTATTCGCGCATTCGTCAATATATAATAAGTAAGAAATGAGATCTAATAAAATGTAATAAAGAAATGAGAAGAGGAGAAAAGACAAATACATTTATATAATATAATTATATAATAATTATATTATTATCTATACATATAATATAATAAACCCAAGTAATAAAGAAAAACAAAGAACAGAGTGCTCGTCTCTTTTGGATTCTAATTGCTTGAGAACTTTTAATTTCTTCAATTTTCTTCTTGTATCTTCGAGTTAATCTTTTCTCAGAAAACGAACTTACAGAAGACAAACTATCCATTTTTAAATCTTGATATTATAAAATGAAAACTTGAAGTCTTCAGAAGTATTTGAATTTTTAAATCCTTCAAAGTACTGAATTTTTAAAGGATTTAAAGATCCCGAAATTTCGAAATTTTGAAAACCTAAGGGTTTATGTGCGAATATTATTCTCGCATTTATCTAATTTTATAGATTATTACATCTCTAGTTGTCGTATTCTAAGGGTCGTTTCCGTTATTTGAGAAAAGACACTCGATTCTTGAAGACACTCGTCGATCTCCATTGAAAGCGACTCACTTCTCCACACGTCCCTCGGGGGATATTAGCCGATAAATTTTCAAGGAACTGCCAGATATGCCGCTCGGTAATTTAAAAGCAATCGGACGGCTTCATCTGTCGGGAAAGGCGTCGGAACGCCGCTGGAGCTTCTAACTGCTGCAAAGGCAGCGACGAAGGTAGAGGACAGAAAAGAGCGAAAAGAAAAGGGAAAAATCAGCCGCAGGAACGACGCACTTCCATCGCGTTAATGGAGCCACGGCTGTCTTCACACTGAAAGGAACTCTCAATCCTCGCGCGTTGAAAATCTTTACGATGAGGGTATTTCTCTAAAGAGCAAGGAAGATTCAATACCATTCGCTCAGAAGTTACATGTCAGTAGTTATTATCTGCTGACATACAGATATGAAATATAAATGAGTAAAGTATACGTGTAAATGAGTTTAATTACGTACAGTAAGGCTAATTTTGATGATATCAGATACAATCTAACCACAAATTATAAATCTGTTAACTCAGCAATTTATAATTTTGAAACTATTAATATTTCGTGATTGATATAACCACTGTTCCATCAATGTGGTTAAATGTATGATCGAAAATAGCCGCGATAGTCTGAAATATATTATATGGAGGTGACTCACCGAGCTGACAAAATGTGCAATTATTGAGGTCGATTAAACAGTATAATTTGAAAGAAAAGTGCAAATATTTAAACACAATTAATTAAATTTAATATAAATATTGAAGCGCATCAAATTTATTATTTAACACTGCATAAAAGCATTTTATGTTTTAACTTTACCGCAGGAACAATGGCATTCTACTGGTATAAGTGGGAGAAGCTCTGGTGAATTTCTTCTCCAGAATAGCGGCACGTGCACTTTTCGTTCCTCTTCCCACCGTCATTACTGATGTTCCCTACTTCGGAAAGCGCGTCTGGATTATCCTTGGGAGCATGTCACCTTCTTAGACTAACAACTTGAATTCTGCTTTCATGCTTGCAATATGAATCAAAACGCTAAATTTATTGAATCTTTTTGATTATAATTCACCGTAAAATAGCGTACATATCGTACATCATCATAGTGTACATCATTTGAAGATTACAAATTTTGATTTCATTTAAGTATTGTAAAAGTCGTATAAACTTCAAACTTATGTATAGTCATGTATTTGAGATAGAAAAAACGATGAAGATGAAGAGCTCTCTGTAGTATACAAATCTTTTTTTTTCTACTCTTCGAAAGAAGACATTTAAATTCCTTAGAATTCGATCTCTCGTACAAATTGAATTTAATTGAATGCTCTTATGAGAAAAATGGAGAGAGGACATTCTATACAATTAATGTTCACTTTTTTAGCATCATATGATAAATCTAAAATATTTAATTAAATATTTACAAAATTATATTATTTCTCATGGAAAGCATTAATTTAATGCATTATCAATATCATATTTTTAAAATGGATAAACATTATGTAAAAAGTTTTATAAAATTAACTATTATAATGCATGATTATATAGCTTATCAATAATAAAATATCAATATTTTAATTATTTACATTCATTATTGTAAAAATGTTAAATGAATTATTTTAAATGTTAAATGAATTGTTCTTCTTCAGTGAATTTTTTCTGAAAAGTATATGCTTTCTCGTTATATAATTTATCCGTATAATGTTCTATACTTCAATAAAAAATTAAACGAACATTTTAAACTATTGCACTACATACATATTCGTAATATAAGCTATATAGGTGTATTTACACTATACATTTTTTTCAGCTCGTTGCAAGACCGTGAAATAATTAATAAAATACGAGGTGCAATAGCGCGAACAAAGCAACGTTATAACAGCCACGAAAATTCGTACTACGAATGACATTGTGCGTGTAGAAAGCCGACGCGGGGATGATAAAAAAACAAGCGAGAAAAAGGAAGATGAAAGGTGCACGAGTAAAGCTGAACTACAACGTGCTACGTTGAAAAATTTCAGACAGTAAAATTTGGTTGGAAAACGGCAATAAATCCGCCCAACAAACATCCTGTATATTAATTTTGATGAATAAAATAATTTAGATAAATTAAAACAAATACATCATTATATATTAATCATGTTTCATTATGTCGTTACATAGCTAGATTAATTGAATCATCGATTCATTAATGATAAAAACTTGTAATTATTTCAATTACAATAATCGTTGACATTTCTAACCCTTCGATAATACCATAATATCGCAATATAGCACTGTATTAATTTTTCTCAAATATCATTGTAGACATATAATATGTCAATAAATTTTAAAAAATTAATGTATGAAAATAAATATGAATGTACTCATTAAATAAAAATTAATAAAACGAAATAAGGAAAGATTTTTTGAATTTTTTGATTGTTCATATTCGATTCTATCGTGAATGTTCATAGGTGCGTACATGGACACGCACACGCGCAAAATTTTCACAAGGGATTTCGTGACTTTTATGAAGATTCGTATCGTCCTGACAAATAACTAAATGGATCTTTCTAGAGCATATAACTTGTATTTGCAACGAATTCTTTGTCTCTTTCGCCATATCTTTTCTTTTTCTTTTTACTCTCCATTTCTTCGTTTATGTAGTACACTCGAAAAGTTCGGGTTCATAACTTTAGCCTTCCGCCGCACCGGGTAAGTAGGTGGCGAATCCTTCTTTACCTCCTCTCCGGAGAGATTTATCTGAATTTCCTGTTGGATTATAATCAAGGAAACGCGGCTGAGTTTTCATTTTTAACAATGCATTATTCATAATTGAAACCACGTCGCCAACGCCACCACCCTTTCTCACGATCTCACCCTTTCGTTATCCGCGCTACCATTTATCAACGGTTGCTGTTTAATAACATCCTCACTAGGTGCTTAATTATGTCATGACAGTGCAAGCGACAGAATGTTGACTTTCATAACCTTGTTCACGCCACACTGCTTTTGTCGAAAGTGACTTTTCGTCACCAAGATAATTTCACAATTATATGCGAGTTCGAGACTTTAACTATTTCTAATTGAAATCATAATTCGTTAGGTCTATCTTACTTATGATGAATGTACATTGATATTATAGAACTGACAATGACAGAACAATCAGAAGTCTGATTCGATTCGACTTTTTCACAATTAATAAATCACAGTGATATAAAATAAAAAATTCATTGTAAGATTAGTTTCAGAGGCAATTTTCAACTAGAAAATACTAAAAATATACACCGCTCAAAAGTTTCAGTATGTCTTATGTTTCGGTTTACAATTCTACTTTTTATTTTTATAAAATATGAAATTATACAATATATAATACAATCTCTTATATTTTCAGTTGCACAAGTATTCAACAGAATCGCAAATTGCCAAAAAATAATTATATAAATGAAAATTATCAGTTTTTTCAATCAGACAAATATTATGTACATATATCGGTTAAAAAAATATCAATTTCAAATTTTGATTAAACACCAATAAACATTTAGATATCATAACGAATAATGAGAAAATAAAAACAATACATACTCGCAGAAATTAAGCGGCAGATTAAACATAAATCTTTAATTAAAATACTTGAAAAACTTATACATATATCGACAAAATGCTAAGAGTTTCACTTCTGTTATCAAAATCTAAACTTAAAAAATGTAAGAAAAAACAATTTTTTAGATATAATATTTAAATTTAGAATGTACATATTTTATAAAATATTTTATTTAAATATACAATTAAATTTTAATAAAACTATGTAATAATAAATAAAGAATATAATGTAGGCATATTGTATTCATTGTGAAATGTTCATAAATAGAGAATATGCTGAAACTTTTGAACAGTAGTATTATATACATATATATATATATATATATATATACATATTTATATTTATATAGTATATGTGTATATATATATATATATATGTATCTATACACAGTGTGTCTGATAAGTAATGATAAAACTCTTGCATAGAATGGACTGAAATCGAAAAGTCCTCTATCATTTTACAATTTTCATATTAATTAATAAGATATTGATTACTAAAAATCACCGAATATTGGTTTTCAATAATTTTTTACTCAAGTATACTCTCATCTTCACAGATAAACAGCAAGTGACAAAAATTGTTTATTTTCTTCTCATAGAGCTTTGAGAATTTTTTTTAATTTTCTAGTACCGTATTTTCTCATGTTGGTAAAAATAGTTGCCAATATAAAAAAATGCAGTACTAAAATGCAATACTAAAAAATTGATAAAAAATTCTGAAGAAATTCTTAAAACTCTATGAAAAAAAAAAAATAATTTTTATCTCTTGCTGTTTTTCTGTAAACTTGATAGTACTCGAGTAAAAAATTATTGAAAACCAATATTTGATGATTTTTAATTGATATCTTGTTAATTATTGTCAAAATTGCAAAATGATAAAGAACTTAATTTAGTTCGCTCTATCCTTATGCGAGAGATTTATCAAACACCCTGTATTATTCTTACTGTAATAAATAAACAACACCTATGTTATTGCTGTATTCAAGTACCAACCTCACGTTGTTCATAATAAAAATTTCTCCTCTCATACTCGCGTAAAATTAATGAAATGATTACATTTCAGGATTTAAACGATACCGTGATCGTAAGTATTTGATTTAAAAATGTGCGGTACAAATGCCAGGATAAGTCGTTAATACACCTTGTAATTCCAACGAATCAATCGTTCGACTGCACGTAGCGCACGTGAACGTTGTGCACGTGGGTGATAGCGAATCGCGTGCCGTCAAATGATTAAGTCGAATCAGAGTAGGTCGACCAGCTTGGTGCGATGCTGGTTAGGGATTTGGAAAGAGGAAAGGTCCAAATTTAGCCGAACCGACTGACAGCTTACTCACTTTATCCGGTTGGAATTACGAAGCCAGCATACTACTTGCTGTAATCAGAACACTTAAATCTTTTCCTCTTTCTTCCTTTTCGTACAATTTTCTCTATTTCTTTCTTCCTATAGAAAAATTTCAAAGACTGCTCTTATTTATCTCCCTGTACAACTTTATCTTGGTACTACTTACCAAAATTTGTTTGAATCATTGTTTCCTTTCTGCACTACATTTTTTTAATATCTACCATATTTACGTATTCTTATTTTGATCTGGATTACAATATATTAAATTTCTCAAATTCGAAGGAGGACACTTCTCTGTAAGTTTTCATATACTTATAAGACAATACTTATAACAAACATTTTCCAGTTAAAGATTAGAAGAACTTTATTTTGACATACGTTGTAAATCTTTGTTGTAAAGGCTAAAAATCTAAACGCGTCGCAATTACTAATTGCGTGTAAAAAATTTTCGAAGATGCCGAGATCGAGCGTTATACATAGCGAAGATATCGTAGGCGGCCGTGAAGAAACTACCAAGTTTGCAAGATCAACTAAAGTACTAAGGTGGTTGTGCGGAAGCCGGCGCGGGCGGGCCGAGAATACGAAACGCGGTAGTAAAAGCAAAATAAAACGGTTTTATCCGTGCTTGCGTAGCTTTAAATTATATGAGAGCGGTGAGAGAAGAGTGTAAACGTGAACACTCTCATCGCTCGTTTTCATATTCTCTTGAGCATTTACAACAATTTCCTGGATTATACTTATAGTTTGAATCCACGTTTTTCATGGTTCCTAAGATTATATCTATATAGATCTATATAGATTAGGGTTTCTAAGTATTCGTATATCTAGATATCCGAAATCGATTCCGATCCGAGAACTCAAAACCGTATTATTCGGATAATTCGGATATCCGAATTATTCGAATCTACGAATCCAGATCTAAATTCAGATTCAAATCCAAATTTGACTCCTGATTTAGATCCATGTTCAGAAAAAAAGAAAACTTCGATGTATTTAATGAATTTTAACATAAGTTACTAATTTTTTAATAAAAATTGAATTTTGATTCACACATATAATTGAAGAAAAATAAAATTAAAAAATATAAATATATAGATTCATACAGAATTATACAAAAACTTAAAATCTATATCATTTAAGGCATTTGTTTCTATAGGTTCTGTTTCTTATATGTCCGAATTCGCTATAAGTTAGCTATGAATCCGGAACCAAATCTGAAAATCGGATCTTGGTTTGACTTTTACTATTCAGATCTCAGATTCAAATATTTTAGAAAATTCGAATCTCCGGATAACCCGAATTTGAAGCATCACATTTATTCATAATTAAGATAAACAGATATCCGGATAGTTTTAAATCCGAATCAATTTTGAAGCCCTAATATAGATACATATAGTGAGTGCAAAAAATATTCGTACAGGGAAAATATTTAAAAAAAATTTATTTTTAAAAATAAACGATATCCAACGAGAAATGATCATCAAATTGATGTCGATGATTTTAACACCAATTTGACGTCATTTCTTGCTGGGTAATTAACAATTTATTCATAAAGAATAAAATAGAATGTATGTTTCTCAAAAGTGTATGTACCAAAAAGATGTGTATTAATTATAGAAAATATATTATATTGAAAATAAACGAAAATTAAAAATTGTATTGTTTAAATGCTCAAAAATTCGTACATACAGTCGAGAAATTTAGCTTCTAAACTTAAGAATACATACGAAGCTTGTTTGTTTAGGTTAGAACAGATGTATTATATAATGTATTAATTATATAAAATTGTTAATTAATACTAGAAATTTAAAATGCCTATTATGATCAAAGCTGGATCTTGCTTTAAATAATTCAATCTTGAATTACTAATATACACTATATATGTACTTGCATATATATCATATTGTAGTCTTTTCGAATTGCGCGCCGAATTATTTTTCTGGACTTATAAACTAAAATTAATGGTAACAAATTATTAAAATTGCTTATTAATTTATTTTGCGATTACTAGAGTAGTTTTAATTGCGTCTATAAGGGAAAACAATTTGATGCACAATTCGAAAAGACTACAATATGACATAAAAACTTAAAATAAAGGTCTAAAATAAAGATTCTTAATATTGTTTGTTAATTAATGTTTATTTTCTACAAATAAGATTTTTTTATAAAAAAAAATTGCCTTGTACGAATACTTTTTACATTCACTGTATAGTATCTTGAAATTCAAGATATCAAAATAAAGTAAAATTTTCAATTGTAAAAGAATTATTTATTATGTAAGTATTACTTAAGAAAAATATTAAAATATTAGAAATTTGTATATCGAAAAAAAAATGTATTAAATTTAGCACTTTCTTTCTAATTAATATAAGTCGAAAATTTGTAAAATCAAAATTTCTATTAAAATATTAATAATTAGATATTGTCTAAGTATAGAGACATTAGAGAAATAATATAATTTACGCATCTTAATTAATATAATACCGTTAATATAAAATATACAATAGATAAGGAAGAGAGGGGGGGGGATATCCGCTTGGAATTTTTTAGAAATGTTTCGCAAAATGTGATAAGAAAGGAAGAAACTAAAGAAATTTGTTAAATCAAATTCGCATTATCGCATTTTACGGAATCGGCTGTTAACGCACCGTCGGCGAAAGAAAATAAGCAATCGCTCGGGCAAATGGAATTGCTTGATTGTCGCAGCTGCGACTTTGTCAGCCGGCAAGCAGTTTCTCTGAAAGGAAAGGAGCTTTTCTCGCGGAACAAAGTGCAAAAGCGCTAAATACATTTGGATCCGTGAAAAGGAACATTCTAGAGCTTTCTCGTGCAGCGTCTGGTGCCCCGTGGGACGTGCGACAGGCGCCGGAGAAAAATTGAGGATTAAAATGTTTACTCGAGAAACAACGCGGGAACGTATAAAACATCGGGACAAATTTATTACGGCCACT
The DNA here is from genome assembly GCF_024713525.1 of Acromyrmex echinatior. Lineage (NCBI taxonomy): Eukaryota > Metazoa > Arthropoda > Insecta > Hymenoptera > Formicidae > Acromyrmex > Acromyrmex echinatior. The sequence goes on from NC_141868.1 coordinate 9,422,782, forward strand.
TCCGACCCTTTCGAATAATGAAGCGCAATCCCATCACACCGGGAATCTCTTTACTTCGTAAGTACGAAACGATATTAAATAATGTGCCAAAAATAGTTCGTTTTATTTCCATAGAAAATGCATTCGAGTAACTTTCCGTAAAATAATATAATCAAAATTAACAATGTACTAGCTAAATATTGATTTCGGTCAGTCTTTTAAAATAAATTTATATATTAGGTGTTGGAATTAATTCGTAGCGTTTTACAAAGTATTTATAAGTTTTAAAAGTACTTTCATTAATGTATTTTTTAATGCTCATGTGAAATAAATAACATTCTTTCATTAAAAACGCTACGAATTAATTCCAACACCTAATATATAATACATTAAAATATGTATGTAAATTATAAAAACAAATCTGAACAGATATAATTCACAATATAGATAGTAATTGAAGATTAAAATTAAAATTACAACATATAGCAATTTGAAAATTTATTCTAAAGGAATAGTTAAATATTTATTTAAAATAATAATTTAAAATAATAATCGGAAAACATACAATCTTTTCTGTTGTTATGCAAAAAATTTATAATATACGTAATCTCTTTGCACAAAATTTTATTATGAAACAATTACTATCTATAGGATATTGATACTGCTGTTTTGCTAAGCTGTAACTACTTCAAAGCACTGTATCAATGCAGCGCACGTTTACTTTATTTAGAATCTTTCGAACGTGACCAATTATGGCGCTTCTATAATATCGCTCTCTCAATTACCATGGATCCCACGAACAGTGGTAATCGATTCTAACGGAAATTTCTTGAAGATCATATGAAGCGAATTTCACTTCATTCTTATTACTGCTAATACATAAAGCCGCGAACAAGCCTTCGTTAACTCGGCCATGCAGCCATTCTCAGCTCTAATTGTGTAACGCGCTTAAAGCCAGATTCACCCAGATGGAGTTACCAACGTTCGTAATCCCACCTCAATGGTCAAATCCTGGCAATGTCGCAGGCTTCGCTAATCTGTTCCCAAGCTGCGAAACGCGTTCACATCGAATGACAATGACACAGCTAGCTAATAATGTAAAGATACACATCTGTGCACATATTCATATCTAGACATATTTAGCACAGTGTTTCATCCTTTCGGATGTATTAGGTTGGTGCAGATGAAATGATCGTTTTTCTATATTGTTATTAAGAACAGTAACTTCGTTAAAAAATGAATAAAATTTTAATTTAAAAAAGGATTTTAAAGCTTGAAAACTCTACTTCCAAAAACTTATTATATTTTTTCAATTTATGTGAGTTTGATAATTTTTATATAGAAAAACTATCAGCTGAAAAAAATAAAAAAATTTCTTTTCACTTTATACGTCTGTCACGTGCCCCCCCAAAAATCGAGAAAATTTTTTACTATCTGTAATGAAAGATTGAGTTTTCCCTGCAAAATCGTTTTTTAATAATGTTCCTACGATCTTTTGTTTCTGAGTTATTCGCGAATTAAGTAAAAGGAGCATTTTAATTTTGATTGTTAATAATATAAGTCCGTTAAAAATCATTATATCCCAATAAAAAAATATAGATTCTTAAAGCTGAAAGCTTTGTTCTGTCGAATGTATAAGTATAATCGCTAATTTTTTAAAAACATTCTAGAATGTACTGAAATATATTATAATATGAAAAACGGAAACATTTCATTTGCACTAACCTAATATATAGGTACGTTTCAAATATATTAAAAGGAAAACTTGATCTTTACAATTGTAATCAAAATACATCGCCTAATATATTGCATTTTCTTTATAATTATACCAGGAATTGGGTAAAAAAACTTACATTGTTGCTACTGGAAGAGAGTCTACAAATCGATCCACTCACTAACCTGAAAAGTAAAAAAAAATATTACAAGTTTGGAAAAATAACATTGATTTTTTTTAAATTAAAAAAAAATGTCTTTTAAGACTGCTATTCCTTTACTACTTTCTCAGATTGTGATGCTAAAAGCAAAAAAATACATAATCAAAATAATTTTCGCAAATTGTATTCAACTAGAAATATTTTTTAATGAAATAGCATTTACGAACGATAAAATAGACTTGTTTTTTGTTTCAGCGAGAAATTATAGGTGTTGGAATTAATTCGTAGCGTTTTTTAATGAAAGAATGTTATTTATTTCACATGAGCATTAAAAAATACATTAATGAAAGTACTTCCCATCACTAAAACGCTACGAATTAATTCCAACACCTAATAAATCATATTTATTTCTATATATTATTAATTTGACAGGTTATCGAAACTGTAAACATAGCTTATTTCATTTACGCACAATACATTTCCAAATATATAGTTACTTATTAATTATAACAAAACAAAAAGAAAGAGTTTTTGATATATTTTACAAATCCATTCTATCGATTCTATATTAGTTATACATGAAACATATTTCCATATTAAGATAGTTTACAAGAATTTTTGTATTTTCCCGCTTTTGATGTCATAATTTGAGGTAGTAGTGATATAAATAAGAAGACTGAAAACAGTATATAGTATAATATACATAGTCATATTAAATAATTTATAAGTTCTAACTTCTAAGTAAAATTATAATACAATATATTCCAAGTTTCAAAACACACATGTATTGGGTTAGGGAAAAAATCTATTTATAAGTTGATAAAAAAATCTTTTCCCATCAATATATATCTTTATTAAAAATTGATTAAAATTTAAATTTAAAAAAAGTAAGGATGTATCAGATGGCAAAATTACCGGATACCGGATAGAATGTAACATCGGATATCTGGTATCCAATCGGAAACCGAGAAGGCAATTTCTTCGAGTCGGATATCCGACATTTTCTGAATATCCAACTGGATTCCAAGAAAGTATCTTCTAAAAAAAAAGCCTATAGATAAAAAGATTGTAATTTTACAACAATGTATAAAATATTATAGCATCATGAATATGCATATTTATTTCTAGAACATTTGTATAAGAAAAAAATCAACAATTTAATGATATCAAATTTCAACCAGATATATTCCCGAATACTAATGATATCCAACTATCCGGTTGGATAGTAAAAAAAATATCGTACCAGATAATCGGTGCATCCCTAAAAAAAGGATTTTAAAACTTGAAATCTTTTTCGAACAGTTATTATATTTTTCAAATTTTGTGAGTTTTGTAATTTTTACATACAGAAAACTAGCTGAAAAAAATCGAAAAATTTTCTTTTTACTTTGTAGGTCTGTAGTTTACCCAAAAAAATTTTAGCAAATTTTCGACTATCTGTCGTAAAAGCTTGAAACTTTCTCTACAAAATCATTTTTTTTTTAATTTTTGTTCCTACGATTTTTTGTTCCTGAGTTATTCATTAATTAAAAAGGATTAAGTAAAAAGGAACAATCTAACTTTATTGCTCATAACTCCGTTAAAAATCATTGTATCACAATTAAAAATACAGATTCTTAAAGCTGAAACATTATTCTCTACTAAGTAATGTAATTGCCAATTTTTCAAAAATAGAATATATGGGTTACTGAAAACGTCTTTTTACCAACTTGTAAAGGGACTTTTTTCCTAACACTATATATATATTAAGAAAAAAGTCTCTTTACAAGATGGTTTTATAAAAGAGCATATATATATATATATATATATATATATATATATATATATATATATATGTGCTCTTTTAAAAATAAAACATTTACGATGAGAAATGTTCAACTTGCTTTCTCTTGGCGCAGTCTCCTGTGCTAGATCTTCCTGCCAACGTCAATGTTCCCTAGAACTGAAGATAACTCACGCGTGAATAGAACATGACCATCCTATTCTCGCAATCTTAAACCTAATTCATACTATGGAAAACAGTCAGCGAACTTGAGCTTGTACCTGGAACGGACCTGAGAAGATCCACAAGAAGTTAATCTAGCGTCGTCGCTCAATAATGAGCGCATATCCGAAGTACTGAATTGATAAAGTAGAACGTGCCAAGAAGGTTCAGGACTTCCCCTTGAAGAGAAAGAAGCAAGAAAAACAGAGGGAGGACTCAGATAAATTGTAATTATCGTCTCGCACTGGCGCCACTATCGAATATTGCAATTAAAAAGTTTCATAACTAATTTCAATTTAATCGTATGACTCTTGCGCCGACTACTGCGTCCCTTTCTCTTCTCTCTCTCCTTTTCTTTCTCTTCTCCAAATCCGCCTTCTATTATATCTTCTAATATCTTGTTTCAAATTCGTTTGGTTTTTATTTCTCACAAATTTTCTTAAGTACATAAAACTGTAAAAGATTAGATAGATACTATATGTTGACTATATTTTCTTCAAGAATAATTAAGTGTAAGCAAAAAACAAACTTCCATTCTTGTACGCATGGTTTTTTTAAATTTAGCTTAGGTACAGATTCAATAATTTTGTTAAACTATCAAAATAATTAGTAGGATACTCAAGTTGATTGTCAAAATATTAAAATTTATTGTAGCATTGCTAATTATGCTTGAGTTTACTACATAATTATTTTTATAATCCAAAACAATTTATTTTCAAATCTGTAGATAAATTTTTACATATTTCAGCTTAATCATTCTTTTCGTGTATTATTTGATTTATATATAATATTATTGTACATTTATAATTATTTAAAAAATTGCTCGAACAAAAGAGGGAAGAATTATACATTTGTTTTACATAAAAGAATATATCAATCGTTGTATTATCTTTTTTTTATCACTAAATAAGAATGACTTGTTTAACTAGATTCTTCGACCTAAATTAACACCGTACGAATTAGGTTGGTCTAAGCTGCCGAATGAGAATTTCCATAACGACTAAGATTAGACTCACTCAAGCAGAAAATTTCTACGAACAGTAAGTGGATAAGCCGTATTAATAACAACAATAACGTTAATCGTTGGCGTAAACCGTAATTATCACAGTAACTTGTCCTTTCTCTTCCTTAAATAGAAACTAACAAGAAGGAATGTCAGCATAACAAATCTGATAAACTAAAATAATGACATACATTTCTAATAATCATTTAAGTTAAAATTTAACTTAATTTTATTTTACTAAACTTATTAATTTTACTAAGAGCAAATTAAATTGAATTATATATCGTAAGGAATGGTAAAAGGAATATGAAAAGAAATATAAAAGAAGTAGCATCAAAGATGACTAAAATAATTAAAATTCCCAAAGTTATATAGAAATATTAAGTTCTCTAAGTGGATATAAAAAATATTACAACAGAAAATCTTAATTTTCGATTTTATATATATATATATATATATATATTGTGTATATATATATATATATATATATATATATATATATATTGTTGTTACAATTATCGATCACATACTGCATGTTTAATCAAATTCAATTATTATAATGTTTGCAAAACAAATGAAAATTTGTGACAAACAAATTAATGAAACTTTCCAATTCTATGCAAATGATAAATAAATTTGGCATTTTCAAAGGACGAAATTTGCTCTTTAGAATAATATGGTATTCTAAATATAGTTAACAAACCGAAACAAGCACAACTAATCGAAAGTCGAGGTAAATTACATATGCATGAATTACGCTCGCGTATATTGACGATACATTATGTTTTCATAACACTTGTTTTGAACACGACTTATGGCAGACATTATCATGCAAATTAGGTACATACAATTTAGTAAATGATATTTTCCGCAATAATTGGTATGCATGTGTATATAATTTTAATAATATCAACATTTCATTTACAAACAAAAACAGATTTTACAGGTTTGAATGTTTGTTTCTTCTTGATCAAACTTTAATATATTGCTAAATAAAAAAATAAAAGAATCTTAAATTTTCATTCTAAAAAAATTTTCCGAAGTAATTGATAGATTCTGGTGACTTTGTTCTTTGCCCTTCTCCTTCCTCCCCTTCCTCCCCCTCCCCCCTCCCCTCTTTCTCTCTCTCTCATAACCCTTTTGCTTTTAAAAGCGTTACGCTTTCAAACAAGGCCCCACTATTTTAACCCTCTAAACACAAAGTACCAGGTGCGGGAACTTTTATAAGAAGAAGTATCCTTTCGCTTGGTGTGCGCTCTGAGAAAGGGTTGTAAGACGCAATGGTAAGGATAGGAGAAGAGGAAAGATACACGAAGAAAAAGGATACTACGTCCCACGTTGACACTCTTTAAAAACTTTCAACCCCAACTTTGTTGAAAAGCCCGCCTCTCTTTTCCGACCTCTGTCCGCTCTTCGTCCTTTCTTCCTTGCTAGGCGACAATCAACCTCTCACTCTTCCCTCCGGTCTACCCTACTTGTCGGCATCCCTTATTCCGGCACAGCGAGTGCATGCAATGAGAATGGGCTCGCGACAATGCAGCGTTTTAAATTAGAACATAGGAGCGTCAGGAAGTAGAAAGAAAAGATAGACTATTGAAGTAAGAGAGATGAAAGAGCAAAAACGAAAAGGTATATGTTGAAAAAGAATAAAGGAACAAAGATGGTGAACAAAATTACAGATTTTCACAAACCACGGAAGACAAGCGATTGAGAACGATCCCGGGAGAGAATGAAAACGATTAAATTCATAAGCGGGCTCGATGCGGCTTTGAGAGAAATTCCTGGTTTGGCCATTCCGCCCTCATACTCGTGTTCGCTTCCTATCATAGAGCGTAAGTAAATGCTCTATTCATGAATTCAAAGAGATTCCCTACTCGTATAAAATTCGAATTATGGATCTAATTTTATTTTATCTAATTTTATTTGGTTGTTTAGAATCTCTGTCTTGGAAATCATTTATTCTGAATCAGTTATTTTATCAATACATATTTTTTAGATCTATTAAATACTTTTATTATCTACTTCTTATTTATTAAACAATATTTTTCTTATCTCTCAATTATGTTGATCATGTAAAGAACATATTTCATCCGTTTTAAACATTTTTGTATATTCGCATAGTGTGTTAGTGCACACGAAAAAAAGAAAATAAGAAAACAAGCGTTCTTTAGAATCCCAAAAGCCTATTCAGGAAGTGGCAGCACGAACGTAAAGGCCTGCCCTTTCCATTTTGTCACCGGATGTTATAGGGTCTCGTGAGTGAAATAACTTTCCATGCATACGTTAGTAGCCATGTTATGTGCAAAAAGAAGGCCAAAACGGTAAGTGGAAAGAGAGAGAGAGAGAGAGAGAGAGAGAGAGAGAGAGAGAGAGAGAGAGAGAGAGAGAGAGAGAGAGGGAGAGAGCTGAGAGTTATTTTGCCGAAGGCAAACATGATCACCTGTATACCAACAACGAATCAGAAGCAACCGGAATATAGGTATAAAGTTAGTAGAAATTTTGTCTGCTCTACTGTTATTTCACTAATATTTCATTAGAAAATATTTATAAAACAATATTTAAATATTATAACACAATTTTTTACATTTTTTATATTTTACATTTCAATATTTAGTAATAAATAATTATTTAATCTAATTAGGTGTATAAATAAGTTCCCGCGATCAACTTAGATGCTAACACAACAGTGTATTTAAATTTCCGTGCCCAATTATTTTTCCATTAGCAAAATTAACTAATGCACATTTCAAAAATTATAACAATTCACAGTTAGATAGTTAACTGTATTTTTAGTTTAATTGAAAACGAACGCTAAAAAGATCTGCATTCGTCATTACATACTTCATTATTTTTATCACAGTAAAACTGATACTGAAGCAACCAGAATAATATAAACCGTGTTGTGAAATATTCTTTCACCGCATTCTGTATACTGCCTGAAAAATGACAAAAATGGATGGATTCGAAAGGCAAATACTTTGATTGAAATATTTATACCATTTCTTTTATATTAGATTTTATACAGATATATTTTTTTAAAAATCGTCAGAAATTTATTTATACTCTTAATTGTTTAACTCTATGAATAAAAAAATATGTGGTATAATTATATCAATTATATTAATTAGATCAGTTATTAGAAAGGTCAAAGCACAATTTTGCCGAAACATCTAAAAGTTTAGCTAGATATAGATCTGAAAATAATTTGGTTGGATCATCAAAATAATTATATGTATAAAATTAACACTGATAGCTAGAATGTTAAAACTTTTTGCAACATTTGTTATCATGCTTGAGATTCCTACATAACTATTTTGATAGCGCAATAAAATTATTTTCAAATTTGTATCAAACTAAATTTTTAGATAATTCAGTAAAATTGTTTTTTCTGTGTATGCTTTGAATGATTATGATATATATATTCAACTTCAATCCTTAAACCTTAACTAGTTCATATTAACAACGCACAACAAATGTTTATGCTCTTTCAACAAAAATGCGACACGGAACTTCCTTTGATCCGTTCGTCCCCTATGCATCCTGTTGTCGGAAGAAAAAAAGGGCACACTCTCTCCTTCTCTTAACTTTTCCAATATTCTCAAGTCTTCCTACTCTTTGCAAAATTACCTCTACACCACTGCACATCGTTAGTTCGCGTAATGTCCGCGTGGCGCTAGTATGTTAAGCATCCAGTCATATTTATGGGTATACAACATCCATCTTTTTTTGATATTTGACGAACAAAAAGGATAATATTATTGATTCCCGCATATTCTGACAATTTTAAAAAATTAAGTTAATGTACATATTTAATAAGCCATTATTATACAATTGTTAATTAATAATTTTTATAATATATAAACTTTGTTGTATATACAATTTTAAAATAATATGATAACAAATATGTGCTTTATAAATAATTTTTTTATATCAGTGTGCAGTATTAATTTTTGATGATTAAAATTTTCATAAGAAAAACTTTTTTAAAAATTATTTTTTGTTAAAATAATTCAATTATAATAAAATATAATTACATAAAATGAAATAATGTATAGAAAAATAGAATATGGAAAAAATAAATTTGCTATATAATGTAACTTATTTTTATTTCAATATAATATTAAATATTAAATAATTACTTACATAATAGAGAAGACCCCCTATTATGAAATAGGCGCCTAATATAAGATCTGCTAAACTAATAAACGCTATCTATTGGTTCCATCATGAATTTATTGCTCTTGCATTAAAAACTATTTAGTAGAAAATTCATTATTAAATCATGCCTGTAGTCATTGCAAAACAAGATTTTAGAATTTGGATGTCTTCAAATTTCATTGAGATGAGCATTTAAACTTTGTTTATTATTTAATAAATAAATATTTGGCAATAAATTGTTCATGTAATGACAAAGTAATCGTACTATTACTATATAAAAATACGGAATATGTTGAATTGTTTAATCACAGAAGTTAGATTTGATGATCGTAAAACCATAAGGCGTGGAAATTGTAATATGAGATACCCAGAGTATTTCTGATATGAAATAATCCATACTCCTATGTTATAGTGAAAATCGTTAGTGTAAATGTTATTGTACAATAATAAAAAAGACAACTGGAATGAACGTCGAGTGCATGTATCTGCGATGCTTGATTCCTGAAAACGAGTTCTGGGTATAATCTATCACATGCTCATGTTTCGCACACACTGTATTTGTTTGTATTTTAGAACCATTAAATAAAGTTTTTTAATTACAATACTGATATATTTTGCATTTTACTATCGATTTCTTGGAGCATATTAGAAGCACAATTTTTTGACTTTGCAATTTATTCACTTTTTACATTTCTTTAAAAAAAAATGGAATTTGAATTAAATTTTATGTAATGTTATCTTAAAGCTTATTAAATTCCTTTCAAATTGATCTATTATTTTTTTAAATTCTGCCTATAAACTTCTAGCATTTACTCAAAATAAACTCAGTATCTCATAATAGGGGCCTTTCATCTACATCCTATACATGCTTAAATTTTGTAAAACTTTGAATTTTTTAAAATTTGTTGATTCATATATTTCTTTTCTGTATTTAATTTATTAGTGTATTGTCTCATACGCAAAAAAAATATTTTCTAAATGTTTGATTAAATAATACATTTTTCTATCAGGATGTATTATGAATTCTTTTTTACTGGTTCCTACTGACTCTTTCAACTTTAAATTAGTCAATAAAGGTACTGGAAAGAGACTATATTTATTGTCAGTATTGTTTGTGAATGACGTTTTACATATGTCATATTTTACGGATTTAAGAATATGTTGAGATAAATCCCGTTACATGATAAATAACACAGTCAACAATTTCTAACTGATCATGATCCAATAAGCCGAACAGATTTGAATGTAATTCGTCTCCATTAGTCATACTATATTTAACTTCCAACTTTCTTCCAACTTTGTTAAAGACGTTTGATTATGATGAGAATTGTTATATAATCTTTTATATCCGAAAGAGTAAAGTCCAAGACACAATGCGAGGAAATAGCGATAGCGATAGAAATAACATAATTTCAATCTATCAGAAACTGTGTATTCCGATATATCCGATTTCTGATAGGTTAAAATCGTGTTATTCGCTATCACTATTCCCTCGCATTATGTCTTGGGCTTAACGGTCCGCAAGTGACACAAAGACAACTACTGATCGAGAACCGGGTGCTTAGTCACCTAGTGCCATCTAACGGTTTGCGGACATTAAGTAGCCACGATATAATGAGGTATACATATAAGAGTGTCACGGAACTGCTTTACATTGATGCGCCTGTATGAAAGATATAAGCACGCTAATAATGATTTTTATCCCTTCGCTACAGTTCTCATTAGCAATTCCGCCCCTATATAACACTTACTAATGATTTACACGACATAAGATTACAAAAAACAGAAAAGAATATGAAAACACAGTTTTCTACTAAAATGAAAGATGGCTGACGTCCTTGTTTGTTTTTCAAGACGCATATTTGCTTGGCTTTCAAAGAATTTCAGCGATCAGAAATAAAAACATGTTTCGACAATGGAGTATGTTACGTATTATATTATCTACGTTTTAAAAGATATTTTATTTCAGTGTAATTAAATATATTATACTTTCTATTATGTAGAACACCAGTTTTTTAAGATTTTAAACTATTATGAACATTAATATTTCATGATTGGAGTTAATATAGTATAATGCTACATAATAATAGGATTACATAATTAATAACTTTATACTTAGTTATTTTGTACTACAAGCACAGTATATACAGTAGTGCAACTCTCCTGATTTTATATTGGCCAAAATAGAGTGCGCATGCGTAAAATAAATAAATTGCCCTGTCTTATTTCCTTCTTTTTTTATTGCTCTTCTCTCTCTCTCTCTCTCTCTCTCTCTCTCTTCCACCCCTCCCCTCTCTCTTTCTCTCTTTAAATGAGCGTTTTAATGTTCCACTTAAACATTTGTCTTTCAAGCATACATGGTTCAGAGTAAAAATTTAGAGGGAAGTATTACATGTATTGTCCATTTGGTGATATGTTGTGTGGGAAACCTCGACAGATTGGTCTAATTTTTGTGAAAAAGTGATAAAGTGAAAAAGTGAACAAAAGTAACATAAAAAACCGAGCAAGAAAGATTTCTTTTTATTTATTGTATTTTAAACTTATTTTTTGGACATATATGTATATAAATTTCTTTCATTTTCAGCTTTCTTATAATATTTTCATAGATATATAATTACATAATATATTTCTATATACAAATCTGCATTTCTAAGTTAATTTAATATTTTTTCTAATTTTTTAATATTTTTTCTTTATTTTTCAATATATTTACAATTTATTTTTATTAATTTTCATAAAGTTTAAATTATTTCATTGCAACAGTAGGTTAGGTTTATTCGCGGCGCATGCTCTAATATACTGCAATATGTTCCTATAATAATAATTCTTACTCACTTCAACGCATTCATTGGAATGCGAATAGATCTAGTGTTTTGCAAAGAATTATGACAGAGTGAAAAAAGGATGAAAAGAGAAAGAAGTTTAGGTGGTAACCGTGGCAACGTTAGGTAACATTTATTTCACGCATGCACTTCATTTTGACCAATATGAACATCAAAGGTGCCGACAGAAAGTTGCGCCACTGTATTTACTGTGCTATAAATATAACGTTAGGGATGCACGATAACCGGATCGATATTACTAGTATCGATACATGGAGGTCCGATATTACGATCTATCAATAGTTTTGGGAGTATCAAAGCGGCCATCTTGAGATTGTCAACACTATCAACAGTCGTGGCCAATTTGCTTAAGCTTGATCTACATAAAGACGTAAAACACGGATCACAAAACTAGAAACTAATCTAACATATTTTAATTATGATATGATTATAGGACGCAGAAAGTTGGGTGAACTTCAACTTTCGCGTCCTGCGACTTGCGTCCTATGTATTGCGGTCTGCGACCTATTTCAATCTGGAATACATTTTCAATCTCTCTACTCTCGATTTCATCACTTGTTATTTGAGTTTCATAACATAAATTGAGTAACATAAAATGTCTGCAAAAAGAAGTCCATTGTAGCAATATTTTATAAAAGACACAACTGTCAGAACTTGCAAAAAAAAGATATCCGAACAAGTGGAAACACAACGAATCTCAAAAAGCATCTGCAATGCAATCATCCGGATATTTATTTAAAATATTTGAACTCTTTAAAATCTTCTCAGACTCAACAGAAATCTGTTGCATCAGAGGAAGAGTCTTTGATTTTTCTGCGACAGAGTGTGACAGCGTACCGAGTACAAATCTGAAAACTCTTCAACGTCATTAAAAAAGGATAAAAGAATAACAAATATTATTTACTGTAATAAATGCTAAAATAATTAATGTTTGTATATATTATTATAAATTTGTATATACATATATATATATATGTGTGTGTGTGTGTGTGTGTGTGTGTGTGTGTGTGTGTGTGTGTGTGTGTGTGTGTGTGTGTGTGTGTGTGTGTGTGTGTGCGTGTGTGTGTGTGTGTGTGTGTGTGTGTGTTATATATATAAAATGCATCCCTAATGAGGAATCCTCTGGATCTGGCACATTAATTCCTCGCAAGCAGCTTCGAATCGATGAAGTTGTTCAACAGATAAAAGGGTTTGAAAGTAAGTTCAATTTCATGTTAAATCTAAGGGCAGTATTTATAATCAGTTCTTATATTCAAGACCGTCTTAAGTTCTGTCTTGAGATGTCACGAATTAATCAGAGGGCTGCATTAGCGTCTTAAGACATTACTTAAGACAGTCTTGAAATAAGAATAATAAAAATTTGCAGGACTCTTAATATACAAGATAAAATATAATAATAAGAGTCAAACAGCAATAAGAGCAATTCTTCAAAATTAGGTCAACGCAAATGTATTAAATATAAACATATGTACAAAATATAAATTACGAAGCTCTAATATAATAAAATATCTTCAACGTTACGGAATACATTATATTACATGTTCCGATCCTCTTCAGATACAAAATTACAACACAGTGAAATTCATAAAAATTTATAAAAATTTAAGTTTAATTTGAAGAGGGCCTAAACACAAGGCCGAAACATTATAATGTATTATAATGTATTCCTAATTTTGAAGAATTGCTCTTATTGCTGTTTGACTCTTATTAGCCTTCTTTTATTATTATATATTGTATCTTGAAATAAGAACTGACTATGAATATCGGTCTATGACTATTATCATATTTTAAAGATGTATTTCTAACATAATATAACTTTATTTTTTTTATCATTCAAGCAGCTTGTGCTGAATGCACAATCAATATAAAAATGATACAAAATTGAAATACATCAATAACTTCAACGGTATTAAATAAAATGGATATCGATTGGACACGTCACGATATGAGCCACTCACAGTGCAGGAGGTCAAGAATTATACCCGGATAATTCTTGATTAAAGTTGCGATATATATATTGCAAAAGTATAACATACCAGAGTTATTTGGGCATAATTTCTGAAAGTATCCCAGTGAAAAAACTTTAGGCATCAGGCGTTGTGAGGCATTGTGTTCAATCGTTTTGTATCTAATTGGACTCCCTCTAATAAATATTAAGGATTTATTTTTTGTTTACTAGTATATTTTAGTAGATATATGAGAACATGTCATATTAAAATTATTTTCACTATATATAAACATTGGGTGCAATCAGAATGACAATTGCTCACTGAGTACTCAGTAAGTTCTTTCATCTGATTGGTCTATATTTTAGGATCCAACGGAATATGCCAATGAGATAAAAGCGTTCACTGAGTGCTTAGTGAGTGATTGTAATTCTGAACACAACCACAACACAATATAGAAGTTGTAGCAAATTGTTCAATTTTTAATATTTTAATTTTTTCATTATCCAGAACCCTTAACATCAGCCTCTAATTGAACATAGATAAATAAAGCATAACTTACATAATTTTATTTTATAGAAATTAATATATTATTAATTTATAACTATGTGTATTTTTATACATAGAAGAATCTTTCAAAGATGCAAAAATCACAAATGCACTTAATTACATGATCGTTAAGGACAATGCCTTTAAACAGCACAGATAAGCAAGGACTGTAATATTTTATGAAAATTATAGTTCCTCTGTACAACGTTCCAGGGCGGAATAAGATAACGTCCTTAATCGATGCCAAATACAATCATTTATCTAGAGTGAAAAGAAAAGCTTAGAGCTGCTGTGAATATCACTTTAATCACTAATGTTTGGACGGAAACTATGAATATCATCGGCTATTTTTGGATTCAACTGCATACTTTTCAAATGACGATAAAATAATCTCTATAACAATGGAGTTATTGAATTAGATGAACGCCATACTACTACTTTTTTGGGAGAAATGCTTTCGACGACCTGCAATGAATGGGATATACAAATATGTTAGATTTCAGTATGATTACCAATAATGCTCTCAATATTTGTAGTACTCAATAGTTGTACGATGTATTTGGGAAAGAAAAACAATTAAGTTATTTCGGCAACATGTTAAATCTTGTACCGAATAATGTTCTTGACGAGACATGTTAAATCTTTTATCGAATAATGTTCTTCAAACATTAAAAGATTTATTGACAAAGTTAAAAACATTGTTACATAAGCAAAGCGTAGTGGCTGATGAATTGCGCAAAGCTCAATATAGAAAATGTTTCGAGTTGTTTAATAAAGCTTCCAAAATTACCAGAAATGTTGACAGCATTTGAAGTAGCCACATTGAATGAAATTATGAAGATACTTAAACCATTTGAATTGGTATAAAAAGAAATTTTGGGGCAAAAATATATAACGTGCAGCAAAGTTATACTAATAGCAAATGTTTTGCTTCATGAATTACACACGTTAAATCCGGAGTCATATGGGTAAAGATTTAAAACTGAAGCTTATCACTGAATTTCAAAAGCGATTTCATAACATAAAGTCTAATCCAATTTTGTCCATCGCTACAATATTAGATCCGCAATTCAAAAGATTATATTTTTGCAAAGCACTGGCTTATTTTGACGTGATATAATGAATCAATTAATTACTAAAGGTGCAGAATCTAAGCAGTATCGAAAACCTTGTTCCAAATACAGATATTAATAAAAATAAGAGTCGTTTGGAATTTTCATCGCATTCTGGCTGAAAAATCACAGAAATCAAATCAGGTAATTGAATCGTTTGGAAATATCGATTTAGCATTTAGACAGTACTTAAATCTAAATGTGATCGACATAGAAACTGATCCACTTGAATATGGGGAAAAAAACAAACACTGTTTCTCAAAATTAGCCGAGATTGCAATTAAATACTTGTGCATTGTCGCGACTTCAGTACCATGTGAAAGAATATTTTCGTGCACGAGAAATATCATGAACTAAAATCGCAACAGAACACAGCTCGAACGCTTATCAAAATTACTGTTCCTAAACTTGTTACTGTTTGCTGATTGGCAGTTAACTAGCTAAAAACGTAATTTCATAGTTCTGTAGCGATTTTGAGCCATGATATATGTTTTTATTAGTAAGCATACTTTAAAATGTTATACTTTAATTAGTTACTAAAATTAGTAATTCGGGAAATATATAGGGTAGATTTTTTCAAATTGTATACAGAGCAATTATACATTACGCTATTTAGAAATCTTGATGCAATATGTGCAATTTAAAACTAATTTCGAAGAAAAATGTGATATCATAAATAATATGCACTATGTTTATTTATATCGTATATCAATTTATGTATATTTATATATATATATGTATATTCTACGCTCTCTCTTTCTTTCTTTGGCTTCTCTCTGTTTCACTTTTGTCTTCTACAGTGTGTACGTTTCCTGTCTCTTCTTCAACTGTACGGCATCTCATGTTGCATCTTATCTCTTCTCTTGTATAACAAAACCTCGTACGTCTGCCATCACGCACGTGTAAATATATTATAAAAATCAATATTTAAAAAATGTGATATTAATTAAATCAACATAATATTTATTTTATTTTATGTATGAATATATAATAAATGACTCTATAATAAATGAGTAAAAAATGATTTATTATTTAGGCATCTGTATAAAATTGTAAAAAATGTTTGCAAAATTAATGGTAGAAGGTCATTGTGTATCTCGAATAAACTCCGTTGATCACTTTTGATGAATGGACCAATCAAATACCAGTTTTACCAGATTTTATGTAGTATGTATAGTATCAGCACATCGATACTGAGGTATCAATACTTTCAAACCCAATACTGCAAGGGATCAATAATTTTGATCTGCGAATCGATCCGACATATCGATACAATCGAAAGTATCGTGCATCCCTAATATTAGTTCTCTTATAGAGATAAAATAATGTAATATCTTGTTCTTCGTCTGGTCCGTTATTGTTTATTCGACTTTTTCTATTAACTTCAAAAATACAATTTAAACACACACACACACACACACACACATGCACTGGCACACGCACACACGCACAAAGTTTTGCTGAAGTCTCAAAAAATTTTGCTAGATCTGAAAATTATTTTGTTGAACGCCAAAATAATTAAGACGCTCAATCTGATTGCTAGAATGCAACATGTTTGCAGCATTGCCATCATGCTTGAGATTCCTAAATAACTATTTTGATGGTCGAACATAATTATTTTTAATATTTTCCGTAATAGGAATTTATTATTTACAGATTTTAATGTGTCACTCAGCATTATTAAGTCTCACCATGTATACGTTTTTTTAGTACTCATTAAGTGTATACGGGGGTCATTCATGTCCGGCGTACTTTTTTTAATGGATTAAATAGTTAAAAAAATTTATATAATTTCCTTAATTATTCTAAATAAAAAATTTATACATAATTTAATGAATCTATTTGTTTAAATATTTTATTTTATTTGTTTAAATATTTTATTTTATTTTTGCAAATATGTAAACACAAATGTGAATATATAATGGTACGTTCAAAAATTTGTAATTTTTAATCAAATCAGTGAAATCCAATAATTAAAAAAGAAAATAAAGTTCAAAGTGCATATTTTAAGAAAAAATATATGCCAAATTGTTTTAATTTAAATTTGCGACAATCTTACAATTTCGAAACTTATAAAAATAATAATTTCTACAAAAAATTGATATTTAACTTTAAAAAAATCACAAGATACAAAAAGAGCATAAAGAACCACGCCACAGGTTATAATTTGTGATATTGGCCAGATTGTGGCCGAAACGTTTAATGTTTTAATTTATATAATAATAAGTAAATATCACAAATTATAACCTGTGGTTCTTTATGCTCTTTTTGTATCTTGTTTTTAAATTGATAACCACGTGAAAAAAATTTTTTTATTTTAAAAAAATCATTTTTTATTCAAAATCTGTGATTTCATATTTTCGTAAATAACAAAATACATACAGGATGGCATTGTAAGAGAACAAAGAAATTGTAATATCTCTTCTTCAGATTCTGCGATTTGTCATTATTCAAGATAACACCGAATAAAAATTTTTTCATTATATATATGTGCTTTACTTATAAAAATAGTCAAAAACATGAAAAAAAGTCATTTTCTTATTTGTACGACAAATATGCGTTGAGTATATACGGTGATCATTTGTGCCCGCGCTCGATTTTGAATATCCATTGCTCAACGAGAAAATGATGTTCACTGTTGGGCTTTCAAGCGTATCTTCCTCCATCCCACAAGTTTTTTTAGGAGCAGAACAGCGTGTATGTACTCACTTTTTCCCAAAATATTCATAATTTAAAATACCGTCTGGACACGAATGCTCTCCGTATACATGGTGAAGGTTAAGATTATTCGAAGATGTAAAAAAGCATTAAAATTGTTAAATTGTTAGTCAATTTAACTCGTGATATTATTGCAGTAATTTAATAGAATTAGCATTTCAAGACCGAAAAATCATTTTGGCGCGCATTTCAAAGGAAATATGAATTTATATACTACGTACGTAGTATATAAATTCACACAAAATCGTAGAAGCATTTAAGATCCAGCTATACCGTTTAAAAAATTAATTACTGGGCCAATTTTGGTCTTAAAATGTTTCTAGAATTATTTACTCCAAGAATATTCCGATTCTGAATGTATTGTTCATTGTTTAAGTTAAAAAATCTCACCAAAAGTGTCGCGGTGCTAGCGCACGCATAGTGACCGATATTGGTGTAAGTATAATTCAAAGTATATTCAAAATTTTGGAAGTTTCTTTGTAATATCTTAGAGTAAAAAGATAGCAAAAAATTTTATATATTTTTTTTGTTTACAGTACTCTGTATGTATTTTACGGAAGTGAAGGTGCTAGCGTATCGTGAAGTTAGCTTCTCCATTTTTTAAATTAATTTCCGAATTAATTCCGAATGGAAAAAAGCATAAAATACGGGACTAGAGCAATAAATTAATACTAAATTAGTACTTAATTATGGGCATACCGAATTTTTTTTGTGATGAGGTGCCAACTCACAGACGTCCGTTTAAGGCATTGATTTTTTTAGTTTGTGTTCTCATGTATACGGTCCTATAAGATATTATATTGAAAATTATTTTTAAATCTGTATCTAGCTAAATTTTTAAATAGCTACTTCAGAAAATTCTTTGCACTTGTTATGCGATTATTATTGGAACTGCGTTATAATTCAACTAGAGAACTGTCGTCACTTTCGGTAGGGAATGTCGACGGAACTTATGTATAAGATAAAATTAGGATTGCTCTAAGATAAAAAAACAAGGATTTAAAAAAAATGAATGGAAAAAGAGGAAAACAAAACTGGCGAAAGAATCAGCTTTGCACAAAAGACTGCCTGTAGATTTTAAAAAGGATTTGTCATCCGAATATGACGTTCGCGAAAAAGCATTCTATCTACCAATTCCTTTTTTCATGTGTACTCACATAAACGCTTTCACGCACTATTAACTCGAACATTTCAATTCGAAATACTGGTAGTATCTACCTGTACATACAGAAATATGAACGGGTGAATAAATTTAGTTTGTTCGTTATAAATGATAGCAAAAGTTCGAATATATGCAGGAATAAAATTTATCGTTCAAAACAAGAATTCCTTTCATTGTATTAGACTTTGATAAAACAGTTTGTATCGGGAAAAAAAAAGATCTTTTTTTACACTCTCCGCTCAAAATATTACAAGTTTTCGGTATACTCATTGCGAAAAGTTACCCTCGCTTCTTTAGTTGCTTTGCACAAAACAAACAACAAGAACTCCAAAACTTTCCAGTTTCTCCCCAGGAAGACAATTAATAGTTCAAAAATATCTCCTGGGTGATATTAACCCCTTCAGACCTCCCCCTGCCCTTCTTATCCCAACTTTTTGTCCCTTAACTTTTCTCCGTAAATGCTTCGTCCTATGGGATTTTGCGCTCGTACAGCCGCGTGAAGCAATTTGTACTTTTTAGTACATATTACTCTCCTCATCATCTTTTTTGTATCTCAGTTCTTGCTACTCTAAAAGTAAGTTAAAATATGTTGTGTGTATATGAAATCGAAGTGCGCATGTCCTGCTAATTTTCTAGAACCATAAATACTTTTGAGAAAGCTAAACAATGTCTTTTTGCATGGATCTTTTATGTTGCCAAAGTTTTATTTTAGTCTTAGGTATTTAGTCGAAGTTAAAAGCTATTGTTTCTTGTTTTTCTAGCTATTGTTTCAGCATGCTTCTCGATAGTCTTGCTTTTCGATAACCTAGATATTAAGAATGTCGTGAAAAGAAGTCAAAAGAATCCATCAAGCGGCATCTATTTAAAAGTTTGTCGCCCAAATCTCTAAATACTTGTATTTAAATACAAAACACAACTTAACTAAATCAATGTTTGTCTTCCTTAGTTATTTCTAGAAAAAAACGACGACAATACTAAATTATTTATTATTGTATAATATTAAATATTTTTATAATGAGTAATCTCACTTTAAAGAGGGATACTAAACCTTTCAAAACTTTTTATTATAATGATTGAATGAATGATAGCATAATGTTGATACGAAATTCAGGCATTTAATTAAATACTTTGAGTAATAATTTTTTAATAAAATTCGCTTCCTTAACTAAGATATATTAAAATATATATTTTAAATATATTAAAACGTATATTATAAATAAAATAAAAGAGTATTAAATTGTGCCGTTACATTTGCACCGTCTGGAAATTACACGTGTTTCAAACTGCATTAACTGCAATAACATTACATAAAGTACAATGTTAAAATATAATGTGTGGCTAGATAATATACTAGCAATATTCATCGCCTAATGTGTTGTATAATTTTCGATTTTCGAAATAATTTCAAATTTTAGAAAAAGTGTTGCTAAACTGTATACCAGATTCAATATTTTAAAATTTTCGAGAATAAAATTATACCTTACTTATTGAATTGAATTCTCAACTACAATTTTCAATTAAGTAATTACAACGTCACGATTATGTCCAATCTGGATCAACTTAATGTTTAATTTTTATGCACACGCAATAAAAGTAAGCATTTCATTAAATTATAATTACTTTGATAATAGAGATGAGGATTAAAATTAAAAAAGACAGAAAAAATTTTCTATAGACGTTTTTTATTTCTAGAATTAGAATTTTTTTTAAATTTCTTCCATCTCCCAACTATTTGCACGTGAAGAAATCGTCTCTTTTCCTCTTCTACTTTTCTAATGCCAGTCTCAAGAAATGACGGATGACAGCTGATGTATGAAAGATGAAGATTACGAACGAAAGAGAGGATACAGAAGGACGCTCTCTTTTGGCATCGATTTTCGGAAATGTTATTTCACGAAAACAAAATATTCTCTCTTTTTTTAAGCAGTAACTCATTCTGGATAAATATTAAAATTCTTGTTATTTAAATTTTTGTTAAAGTTTGAAATCCTTGATAACATTGTTGAAATACCAACATTTTAGAACATTTAAATTCTTTAAAGAATCTATAATTTCTAAATAATGCAGATATTAATAAAAAATCCTTAAATTCTCTTTACATAATATTTATTACATGCAAATTTTAATAATTATACGTATACATATAATAATCCATCGAATCTTGAAATTATCTTTTTTGTTAAAATTGACTGAATAATTTCTCACATACTTTTTCCAATGAAAATCTGACAAGTGTCGGAGTTTTCACAATGGCGGAAATGAAAATCGACAGCACGAGGCGTGGCTTGATCAAGCGTAATGTGCTCGGAGAATCGAATAATAATTGTTTAATCGCCCGTATCTTTACAAACTTTACTAATAGCTGAAAGTACGAAATTCTATAGACTTTATCTGAAACTATTGAGAAGATTCTCAATCTGTAATGACAGTTAGATTTGCTTTGTGATATTAGCGTAATTTGTCAAAAAGTCAAAAAATAAATAAAATCTTAAATATTTTTCTAAATATGCAAAAAAAAAAATTAAATAATTTTCTACAATATCTATAGGAAAATAGCTAGAAATAGTACCTCAGAATAAAATAATTTGTTAATATTTCTCATCAATACTAGACTATTAAAATTATTACAAATTTGATATCAGTAATATTAATCATATTATTAATTAGTACAAAACAGTATTGATGTAATAATAAAAGAGCAATCTAATTTTATTGTATTTTGATGTCTGTTTATTTATGTTTTAATGTTGCAATTACTTCTATAAAAAACATTTGTAATGTCTTTTTTAAATTTTCATAATCTCTTATAATTAAAAATAATCCACAGTACAGTAATGTATCTATTGTTTTGCATCAAATAATATTCTTTAATTTTATTCTTTTAATTTATTTTAAAAATAAAACATAAAAATTTAATATAAAAAAGTCAAAGGTATATACTAATTGTTCTATATATAATCCAGAATTTTTTTTCTTTCTAGTCTAATCTGAACTCTACCTTTATAAGAGTTGTTTATCATTACGCAACCTTGAATCCAACTCGAAATTACTGTCGCGTGAACGAAAGCTCTCCTTGCGTCGACTTTCTCGTCGACTTCCTGCGAGGGCAATCAACCGTACAAGAGAAGAGAAGAGACTCTAGCGAAATAAGGATAGAGAAACGAAACTTCGCCGATAGTAATTCGTGACTCGACTTAGTGCAAAGTTCGCGAAGGTCCCAATTAACCGTGCATGGCCGCCCGGGGCCCTGCCAAGTACCTTCGTTCAGCGACGATCGTTCTTCCACTCGAAGGAATAACGAAAATTTTCCTGAATGTTGTCGGACGTGTGAGAGTATTTAGTACATATCTTAAAGGAAGAGAAATATTACTAGAACGAAAAAGAATGCAAACATTCAACGTAGTGTATGTACAGTACGTGTAGAGAGAAAGAGAGAGAGAGAAAGAGAGAGAGAGAGAGAGAGAGAGAGAGAGAGAGAGAGAGAGAGAGTTTGATTTTTACAAATTTATTTCCGATCCTTACGAATAGTGTTTTTTTTCCTCTTAGTTGCAGTAATGCACACTGAATACATGTTAAAACTGTCGTACACAAATTGACATAAAGATGTATGTTTAATATATAAGTATAAAACGGATTAAACCATGAAATCCTTAATAGATGTCTTTTATGGTGCTGTTAAGGGGATCCTAAAGCAAAGCTCGAACTCTGACGAAGTCACCAGAGGTCGCGTCTCGCGTCGCGCATCGACATGTCTTTACTATCACATCAATATCTCACGCAATCTATGATACACGCAGTCGCACATTCGTGTCAATTTTCGTATAACGAACTCGTTGCGCCTTTCTAAGAACTCGACGTTGTTTGTTCCTGTAAACTACGTGTCTCGGAACCACTATTTCGTACGTACAAGTTGCAAAGCTTTCATATCAAGCAAATATTGTCACGATTTGACAGCTGAGACGCCATGTTATACTAAGAAATGGTAAAAAATGTGTCAATTTTGAAATTTTTGATCGTTCTCGACATAGACTCCACTTCCCAGTCACGTATTAATGCGTATACTTTAATTCTGGAAAAAGATTTTTGAATCGGTGAAAGAGAAAAAAAGTATTTATTATACAAAAATTACATGATTTAATCGGGATTAAAACAGGAGGCTTTAGGATCCCCTTAAGTAAATCCTATATTTTATAATTCAAAATATTTTAATTTTACTTCTACACAATTTAAATCAGTGTACAACAGCTTTAATATGCATACACACACACTCAGTGTATGCAACCAAGAGAAAACAGTAGGAGGAAATCAAAGAAATACCATGCTATGCTCTTTCTGTATTGATTCGTTTAAATATTTAAAATTATAAGAATATGCCAATAGAATAATATGCAAGAAGTAAATCATACTGATTTTCAAATCAGTTTTATTATCATATGAAAATATACGCTCAATGGATACATTAATCCGAAAATTATTTGAAATCTTGTAATATTTCAAAACTACTATGAAATTCTTTTAAAAGTAGCATTTCTAATAGTTAGAAATACTCTAGCATACGGCCATTTTGTTGGATGGCAAGCCTATGTCACGTCATAAATAATTGGGAAAGGACATTATCGCGCAGGGCAGCGCAAAGGGAGAGTGTCGGACAGGGGTGCGGATTTATCATGCGGCTCTTCTTGTAAGCTTCCGCGCGGGCTGAGGTCGCCGCCATATTTTACCGAGAAGCCGGAATCTTTTGTCTTCATAATATTTATCCCACCGCGAATACCGAGAGTAATGGAGCATAAGTCCCTAGAGAAACGAAGTAAAACCACCTTCTATCGAAAAGCTTAGAGCATATAGACGACATCAAGGGTGAATATCGAGACAAATTCAAATGAAAGATTGATTCAACGAGAGGATTGTCCAATCTATTACAAACGTAAGTACAAACTGACTGAGGCAAATGAGAAAAAAATGAAAGGCAGCGTGTAACAGCTGGATATATGTAAAAATATTATTTGTTGATAATGTAGAGAAAGAGAGAGAGAGAGAGAGAGAGAGAGAGAGAGAGAGAGACACAAAGTGAGAAAGAGAGCAAATTATTTTATTGTTTGACGTGAGAAAAATACGTATACGCGTTATTAATTATTAATTCGTTAACATGTAAAATAACGTATATCAAAATATGTATAAATATATATATTTCCCATTACATACCGATAAGCACTTAAACTCAAAGCATTAATGAACCCGTATATGCATATGTACATATATATATATATATATATATATATATATATATATATATTATATATATATATATAGAGAGAGAGAGACCGGGGCAAATTGTTACACGGGATAAGTTGTTACAGTTAGTTTTTTAGTTGTTACAGATAACAGCACATTTTTATAAATTTTTATATGTGATTCTTATGATACTACAATTTCACAGTTTATCCGCCGTGTTTAAACTTTAGAAGATGATAGGTATACTTTCTTGATTTTCATTATTAAAAGTAAATATTTCATTGTATAAATTGCTTGTATTATTGTATATATAAGTTAGAAGTATGTGATTATCCTTTTGTATACTTCATTTATATACATTTGATTATAATAACACATTTTATTTGACTCGATATATGTACTGGTTTTTAATTTGTATTTTTTCGAATTGAAAATGAATGGTTGGGTAAGTTGTTACACTTTAATTGGGGCAGATTGTTACAGTATAACAACTTACTCCATTGAAAACAATTTTTTTTCTTCTACAGAATAATGCACAGACTTCTATAAATAGAGTGCCTACTTCCTCTCCATGTTCGAAGACACGCTGAGCAACGTCATATTTGTATTCACTTCACTTTCACATGTATAGATCACGGATAATAACATTAGTGTTTTCATATAAATTTATACGATATTCACAGACAGGACACATACATACGCATATGTGAAACAAGGACCAAGGACAGCTCGGAATCAGGTTCATCTCTTTCGAATCTCTTTCTATCATATTGAGTCAACAGTCTAATTATAAAAGTCTGTAAAATGGTGCAATCTTACAAAAAAAAAACAAACAGAAAATCTGTAAATGTAGAAACGTATGCGATAATAGCAAAGGAAATTAAAGATGACCATCCATCTGTGAGAAAAAGCAGTAAATGCATGTAATATTAATTTTATGACTTTCCAACATTAACTTTAATAAAAGAAATAATTTTTGTATAATTATAATATATTTCTTAAATTGTATATTATAAAATAAATATTGCCTGCAAAATATTTTGTGTTTAATTTCATTGTTAATCTTGAATTTACTTATTATACACGGAAAAAAAATTTGATCGAATTAACTGGAATTGTGGTGGAAAATGAACGATCCAAAATTCTAGTTAAGTTCTCTAGATTTTTGGTTAAATTTATTGTATTCTGGTTATTTCAACAGAATTCTGATAGAGATTGGGAATTGGTTATTTCTACTAGAATTCTAGTAGATTTAACCAGAAATCTAGTAAACTTAATTAAAATTCTGAATCGTTCATTTTCCATCATAATTCCAGTTAATTCAACCAAATCTATTTTTTCCGTGTATATACAGAGTGTTTGGAAAATTAGTGATGTCTTTCGCACAGGGACAGAATGGACTAAACTGAGAAGAAAGTCCTCTACCATTTTACAATTGTCGCAATGGTTAACGAGTTATTAATTTATGAAAATAGCCAAATTCGCCCAGCCCATCGTCAAATGCAAGCATGCAACAGGATAGGACCCAGCGCGTGAGGCGCGCGTTTGCTGTCGCTAGGCACGTAATGTCGACAGCAATTGCCGTATATAAACAACATACCGTAAAAAATGGTAGAGGACTTTTCTTCTCAGTTTAGTCCATTCTGCCCCTGTGCGAAAAACTTATCATTAATTCCAAACATCCTATATATATATTTTTTTTTTTCAAGTGATATCGTAAATGTAACAACTTGCCCCATAGTGGGATAAATTGTTACAATTTATCTATTGGTAAAAAAAAATCTTAATTTTCAGTATTTAAAGCCATAGATACAAATTAGAAAAAAATTGACTAGTTAAAGATGTACTTAAAGCAATGCATAGGTATTCATTAACTTAAATGTATACATTAATACGAAAAAAATTGTTAATCAAAAATTGTAACAACTTGTCCCGGTCTTCCATGTGTGCGTGTGCGTGTGCGTGTGCGTGTGTGTGTGTGTGTGTAGTTTATTTCAATTAATTAAATCATATTTTTTTTATTATGTATTCATTTCTAGTTGGAAGACCCCCTTAAAAGTTACATTTAATAAACATTTTTATGGATAGAAAAATTTTTTTTACATATTCTAAAGTATATCGCTTTGTAAATATAAAAAAAATATACTTCATAATATGTTTACTTCAATTAATTAAATCATTTTTTTTTGTATTATGTATTCATTTCATTTTCTAATAAAGTTTTTTATCATCATCAATTGAGGCATTTGATTTGAGGATGTCAAAATCACAAAACGATATATTTTAGAACATTAAAAAAAAATTTTTTTCTATCCTTTATAAAAACGTTTTATAATCCAATTAAATGCTACTTTTAAAGGCTTTATAAGAGGTCTGGGAAAATTCCAACTAAATCTTGCTCTGAATAGACCTACAATTTGAAAGGAGTAACGACCCATTCGAACGCTTGAAACCTTGCTAAAATGAACTCGAATATACTTAACAAGATATTAATTACTAAAAATTGCCAAATATTGATCTTAAATAATTTTTTACTCTAATACTATCAACTTTACAGAAAAACAGCAAAAGGCAAAAATCATTTATTTTCTTCTCATAAAGTTCTGATTTTTTTAGAATTTTTTAAGAATTTTCTAATACCATATTTTCTCATGTTGGTAAAAATAAAAAAAATATAGTACTAAAAAATTGACAAAAAATTCTAAAAAAATTCACAGAGTTCTATGATAAGAAAATAAATGATTTTTATCTCTTGCAGCTTTTCTATAAAGTTAATAGTATTTGAATAAAAAATTATTCAAGACCAATATTTGACAATTTTTAGTAATTAATATCTTGTTAACTATTGCGAAAATTGCAAAATAGAGGACTTTTTGACTCAGGTTAGTCCGCTCTATCTACACAAAAGCGATTGGCAAAAACTTTCGGGACCCTCTGTGTATATATATATATGTATGTGTGTGTGTGTGTGTGTGCGCGTGTGCGTGCGTGCGTGCGTGCGTGTGTGTGCGTGCGTGCGTGTGTGTGCGTGCGTGTGTGTGTGTGTGTGTGTGTGTGTGTGTGTGTGTGTGTGTGTGTGTGTGTGTGTGTGTACAGGACAAAATTGCAATTTTATGTGTAAGACATTTATAACATTCTACACACACGCCCGCGCGCGTACACACGCACACACACACACATGTATAGCATTTAATTTTGATAAAATATCATTACATATTAAATCTTTGTATCGTCACATATACATAAGACTTTTTTAGGGGAAGATTTTTATCAATTCTAATGTCACAACATATAGAAAAATATCATTCTATTGCCAAGAAAAGCAATTATTTTTTTTATTTTTCTTCTTTTATATAACGGTTATTTTCAATAAAGAATATTTTCTCGCTAGTAATCATAAAATGTATTCCCAAGTTTTAGGAATACTCAAAATCATGTACTCTCTCAAAATAAGAATTTATTCTCTTTTAAAGTATTTATAAAATTTTATCTAAGAAAAGTCAGATTTGATTAACTTGAATATTTAATAATATATTGTAAGAAAATGTATTTGGTCAGAAAAATTTGTTGTATTTCTTTCAATTCTATACAATAGATTTAGGAAAAGCGAAATTAGTTTAGAAACAAGAAACTTTTTTCTTGTTTGAAGTAATTCATATTTTCGATTTAAATAAATATTTATTTTGGGATCAAATTGTGCATGCAATATGATGCAACATAACTTTTATATTGTTCCATGATAGATTTTTTCATATAATATTTATCGTAATTATTTTAAATTAATAAATACCAGCATATTATTTCGTTTCCATGTAACATCAGATAATAATATGAAACTATCATCATGAAATTAAGAATGGTTACAGTAAGAAATATGACCGTTGGCAATGATTCGATCACAAGCGATTAGCTCAGCATAAATGTATTAGGCTTACATTCTAGGGATCATAGATTCAAATCTTACCGGCGATGCGATGCGTTTTTCAATAATTACTTGTAGTTAATAAGAATTTGAGTATGCAAAACAGTAAAAATATAAATTAAACTGGAAAAATAAAAAGCAATAATAACAAAAATATTTTTTTCTTTAAGATATAATCGTAATTTTCTTATTACAAGTAAATATGATATTTGATTCAAGCAAAGGAAAACTTCTTCTTAAGTAAATCGAATTTTTGATTTAATTTAATATTCTTGATTGAGAAGTATTACATTTTCTGGAATTCTAGAATATATTTTAAATAAATTGGATGCTTGTGATGAACTTATAATAGATTTGCGGATATATGAACTTTTGAAATACTTGGAAGAAGTCATTATTACTTGCATACTGTACATTTTTCTGTGTGAATAAACTGTAATTTTTTGCATTAATGAATTGTTTTAAATATTTTAAATTAGAATGTCTCCTTCTTGTTCTATATTCTGAATGGAAAAATATTAAGTTTTATAAGAATCATAACTTCTATTTTTTTTTCCTAAACAAAATACGGTTATTAAAAGCAAAATCTGAATGGAATATTCATTATCTCAGTGTATATTGTTTTTTGGCTAAAAAACCTTGCACAAAAATTTTCTTTATGTATTAGACACTCTATCAAAGTTCTAACAAAAGTTCCGAAATTACTTGCAGTCGTAACGGAAAGAAAAAAAATATTTTATGTATAATAACAAAAACTTTATTCAGAGTAAAAAAGTTGTATTTTTTTTATAATTAAAAATGAAAAATGAATCTCCCAAACACACACACACACACACATAATATGTCACATTAATAGACATAATTTTTAGACAATTGAATGATATGTCGACAAATATTTGTAAAATTTTCAATAATAATCGTAAATGAAGAATGTTAAAATTCTGCAAAATTTCGAAAAATTCCACTTAATAGTAACCAAGACCGGCTTTTAAAGTCTTTGGGGAATTGCGGTACCTTTAATCGTGAATCTTTTCCTTCCGGTTCCAATCGACACCTTGTCCGCCCCACCCACCGATGCTGCAAATTCTGCTATTTCAATTTCCTTCATCTTGCTTTTATTCTGCTTCCACTAAATCACGAATGGTTTGATATCCACCACTAACCGATAACTGCTCAAGATACCAGATGGTTGCCTCTTTCTACCACTTTCTATCAATTCTCCAATCTTCTTCTTTCCTCTACTTATCTTTTCCCTACTTTAAGGCACACCTACTAGTATTTAAATTTCCCTTTTTTCTAGCGTCTTCCATTATATTTCTTGTTATAATTAATTTTCATATTAAAAGATAATATTATACATTTATTTTTATTTTAATAATGAAGAAACAAGAAAGATTCTTTGCTAAAAATAAATTTGATTTTAAGCTATACATTTGATTTGATTATGGATTAAAAATTTAAAGAAATAAGAAGAAATACGGTAAAAATAATAATTAATATTCTGTTTAATTAAATTGAAAGTAAATGTTAAATATTAATAATAACTATAAATTTCTAATAAAATATCTAATATAATAAATACTTTTTATTAATTATTAAAAAAGTTAATTTTACAATCTTCATGTTCGCATCGCTAGTAATTACCTTTAACACGTACACTTTTAAGAAAAAAATTTAAATAAAAAAAGAGAACTAGGGCTTTACAATGTCTCCTTGTTTTAGTAATTTATCCTTTTTAAAAAGAATAGCAATATCCAAACAGCGTTATTTAGGTGTAGATATATAGTACAAAACTATAAAACACGAAGATTTTAAAGATTTGAAAAATAAATAGTTCTCACTCCACAGTTCTTTTTGTTAAACAATTATTATTATAGATCGTCTTCTAAATTATTTGAGAATGGGAACTTTTTAACAAAGTAACTGAAAGAACACCGTGTTTTCTAAGGATTTTCGCTGAATTTGATTTTGATCTTAAAATTCAAATTTCAAAATATTAATCTGATTATCGTGAAACCTGGTTTTAGAATATTGTTGCTTAGTTCGAATGTGGTCAAAAAATGTCAAATTTCAAAAGAATAGTAACTTTCTAACTAACTAAATGAAGAAGAATCTAATGTCACAATCTAATGTCAGCGTCAATGTTCATAATCAGAATTTTGAAAGTCAGTTTAAAAATCAGAGAGAGAGAGAGAGAGAGAGAGAGAGAGAGAGTAACTGCTCAATTTTATAATCAAAACTTGTTATAATCTAATTAAAAATTCCCTAAAACTAAGTTTTGATAATCAAATTATTTTTTTGAAATTCTGTCCGCTATAATGGATTCATAATTTTGAAAGTTTTATTTTTACCTCAAATTTGAATAAAGCATTATCAAATTATTCCACAGACCAAGTTTCGTGAAAATCGAACAGTTTATAAAATAAAAGTGGGTGATCTCAAAGGTGATCTTAAATCATGAAATCATCCAGTTATTGGAACGTTATACACCAAATACACAACTCAATGATGAAAAATGTTCATATACATGTACTCTTTTTTTATATTATCCGTGCATATAGCATTTATATACATACATATTATACCGACCTATTTCGTACTATTATTTACAATGTAACTATCCATTTCCTAGGTTGCAGATAGTGCTATCTATACAGAATAAAAGAAGAAAGAAAAAGGGACTCTGGCGAAACTCATGATCGATGGTTTCCCTCCTTCTATTTCTTTCCGCGCATCATATACTCTAACCGTCACCCTCCCTTTTTCTCTCCGACAACGTCACCTTTTTCTCTAGCCATGCGCTACAGCGCTCCTTTCTCCCTTTCCCTTCCCTCCTCCGTTGCGTAGCGTCAGACTGACAGCGTCGCGTACGTTGGAAGTAACAGCCGCGTTGTCGTTTGTCACGCGACGTCACGACGCGCCAACGCAGCGTATCAGGAAACGCGACGCGAGACGACGCGAGGCGACGCGACGCATCGTGCGGCGCGATGCCGCGCTCGGTTGATACGACGTACAGCAACGATAAATTCGCGGATTTCAGCACCCGCGAGATTTCATGCGTGTCCAAGCTGTCGGAAGTCTTCTCCATGACGAGTGGGCTATGACCACGTTCGAGAAGCGTTGATTCAGAATGTAACTCATCGTTCCAACTTCTCGAAACATCTGCTCATGTTCATTATGTGTTATGATAGCAGATGATTCCCAACATGGAAGTCCCAATGATCATTAATATCGGTGTTGTTGATCAGTGGAATAAAAATATACGAAAAAGATTTCTAATTGAGTTAATTGGAAATTTGGCGCAGTACGTCTTTCTTCGAAAATCTGAATGTGAATTCTTGTAGGCATTATCAAATGAATATGATTAATTTCAATTCTACATTTTGCCGGGCCTTTACAGTTACAGGATTAGCGGTTGATTCATCGCAAGAGTCTCAAAAGTTCCGTTTATTTTCAATTTCGAAGATGCATTACACGCGAAAAAAGTAAACTCCACCGACTCGCAGGAAAGTACATCGGCGCCCGCGCCGTTTCATTAGATATCATTATAATTGTACGAGGGAGTAATTATTGTTGTCCGCCGCGCGGCAGAAAACGGGTTGGAACAAATGAAAAAAGGCCGTAATAAAAATTAATGTCCCAACGGTGTGCAGTCGGTAAAGGGGTGGAGTCAAAAGCGGTAAAGGGGTTGAAATGGGTGAAAGAGAGAGAGAGAGAAAGGGAGAGAACGCTTGGAATGCCATTTTCACAACACACACTCGATTCGGTCCTTCGGACTGTATAATGAAAAAATTTCAGCGTATTCACATGCGCGTGTGCAACGAATTGAGCGGCGTATATATATGTATACTTACGGTAACTTAAAAATTTGCACGTAAGCATTTGCGCATTGAAAAATTAATTCTAAATGTATATCATTCTATCTTTCATTAATTTATAAGTGATTTGAAGAAAAACATCATGTTACCTACCTACATCTTTATTAGATATATTTGCATGGCATTATGTAATAAAGATATA
The DNA here is from genome assembly GCF_024713525.1 of Acromyrmex echinatior. NCBI lineage: Eukaryota > Metazoa > Arthropoda > Insecta > Hymenoptera > Formicidae > Acromyrmex > Acromyrmex echinatior. The sequence continues at coordinate 9,455,284 of NC_141868.1, forward strand.
TCATGCGCCTAGAAAAAAAACTTATCGAAAATTAATACACTGTGAAAAATCATAAAATTTTAATAAATTTTAATAAAATTATTTGAATAGTGTCAGTTGGATACTTGCTAAATATTCCTTCAAATGATTTTTACTCCTATTAAACGATGAGAATTCTTTCTGAAGCTGAAGATGTCCAGGATTTTTCAAGAGGCTTTCAAAATTTTAATAATTTTTTTATTTTCATTTAATTTTACAACAATAGACCCTAAGTATGAAGAGGTTGGAATTAATCATATTATAAATTAGAGATTAAAAAAACTATTAAATCAAATTAAAACTATTCAATCAAGCAAATTGCACGAGATAATGATGTTATATGATGAGCGAAAAAAAAAGCTGTATACCAGCTTGATCAAAAAGTTTCCGGAAGAGACCACCAGGTGATGCTCTGAGTCAGCTGATTTGAGTTCTTTTTTTTGGCTAGGTTGCCACATCTATCATTGACATTTCCATCAAATTTTATCGCCATAGCTTGACATTTGTAAAAATTACGCCGTCTTGAGTACATCTACCTCTGCGCGTGTTTTCGATTTTTTACAGTTTTAAAAATGGAGTTGAATTTGCAACAACGAGTTTGCAACAACGAATATCATCCAACAGCCATCGAATTCACCCGATATGGCTCCCTGCGATTTTTTTCTGTTCGATCGAGTCAAAAAACCTGCGGGGAACGCGTTTTAACAGCCGAAAGGAGGTAATGGAAAAATCGAAGACGGCTCTGATGGCTATACCAATAATAGAGTTCCAGAAATGTTTCGAGAGCTGGATCAAGCGCTGGCATAAGTGCGTGGCAGTCGCTGGAGAGTACTTTGAAGGGGACAATATCACTTTTGATGAATAAACTTGTATTTTGAATTTTCTGAATGAATTCCGGAAACTTTTTGATCAAGCTAGTAGATCTTCATGTTACATCAGATGATCTACGCAAGAATCTACATAAGAAGAAGAATAAAAAATGTTCAAATAAAATAGTACGCAAAATTTTTGCATACAAATACGAAAGATGTAATAGAAAACTTCAATGTATGAGTGAGAAACTTGAACTTTTGGACTTTTGCCGCTTGTTGGCAATGCCACCGTTCGCGAATGCGAATAACGAGTCAGTTCTTTCCGGCTTCGTTTGAGTGCGTTGCTCATTAAGCGGAAGCGATTACTGGTTCACGATTGCTGATTCCACACGAGAGCGCGAGTGGCTCAGCTAAAACCCGGACTGAGAGCCGACCACTTACAATAATTGCCCGTGCAACTGATTGGCGCGAGCCATCCGTCAATTAGCGCTGTGTAATTTTGACCGCACGTTGAGTTTAATCAACTCCGTACGTTAGCCAGTCGACCGATTCGAAATACATATGTTATACTATACCAAAATTTTCATCCCCAGCCCAATCTAGTCACTAATCCCTCCTTTATTGCAACACACGCTAATTTTAAAGATCCATTTTTCATTTCATTGCAAATTTTATGTCATATACTGTGAAATACCTTAATGGATGGAATCACAGAGAAAGCTACTTGAAAATTTAATATACAAATATGAACGAGCCAGTATTACAAATAAAAATAATTAGGATTTGTACACGCTTTTGTGCAAAATTGTAGGTAATTTCCTATTTTAAACCTTTTTCGAAATTATTGTTAATTATATATTCAATTCCTTAAGTAAAGTACAAATAAAACTCACTCTTGTACTTAATTAAGTATTGATAAAATATTTATAACTTTTTAATTAGAGGGTATTAAAAATTTTATTTATTTGCATTTGTTCTCTTATTTAATAATGATATGTCTAATTAAGAAGAGTAAATCATGTATACGTGATTTAATTATATTTTCATTAATTTATGTATTTAATAGAATTATAAATTATTTCTAAAAATTTTAAAGGTTCACTGAAAGAAAAGATTGATTGTTGCAACAATTTAAATAGTAAAATATGGCATAGTATTTTTAATCAGTTGCAGCAACCAATCTTTTCTTTCACTGTTCTTACTAAAGTGTAATAAAAACGTATAATAAACGTATAATAAATAAATTAATTTTTTAAATTAAATATAGATTTCTGATTATTATTATTATTATTATATTATTATTATATTATCATTATTATTATTATTATTATTTGTAATATATCTGCAATGGAGGCACAGCAGTGTCTCGATTTTATTTAATATTTAATTTAATTAATTTTTTTTTATTTATTTACTTCATAACATTTTTTACGATGTATGAATTAGTTTTGTTTCTTTATAGAAATTAACTTTTCATATATTTCCATTTTAAATATTTCAATGAAAAAATAATTTCTTTATTTTATTATACAAACTATCGCCTTAATTATTATATCATTCCGCACAAATAATGCTTCTATAATTAATAATTATATCAATTTAATAATAATTTTTAACTTTATTAATAAAAATAAGTATCTATTCCTTTATTGTATTTATAAATATAATCTTTAATTTTCAATTTTACATCATAAAACATATTATTTATTTCACTAACACTATAAAAATTATTTCCTTCCTAACACTATAAAAATTATATCCTTTTAAGCTTTCAATCTACCGTATAATATCATATAAACACGTCTATATAATTATGTATATGTATCCCAAAATACGTTGTTTGAATTACATACGAGTACATTTGAATTACAGTATTATGCATCTATAAACCTAATATTACTTGATGGCTAAATTAAAAGGATTAGAGACTGTTATATATTCTATTTTGTCAACAAATAAATCATTTATCCGAATTTAATTATCTTTCGGGGTAAAAGTGCGATATAATAGTAAAATAAATCTACGCATACATTATATTATATTTCCGTCAATTGGCGACTGAGATTTATGTTGCGCTTAATGGAATTTTAAGAATTATTAACAATATATTATATGGCTAATGATTGCAAGGAACAGCCATTAAAAATTTTACAACTTTGACGAGTAAAATTTTCCGCTGGAGACGTTAAACACGTGCGCGCACTTCCTTGCTAACATTGTGTTATGCGAAGGGTGGATTTGAAAGTTTTTCATTAATAAAAAATTCGTGCTTCCGGAACTTCAAAAGCTTTTTAATTCTCTCGAGTGTCCCGCCTCGATCCAACCCCGCCATCCACCGGTGCGGATGGCTAAAGTGCTCGGTATTTTATGAATAAAAAAGAAAAATGTATAGACTGTACAATGTAAAGATAACGACTAAAGTTGCAGCCACATTGTGGCAATGCCGACTTTACGATAATGTCTTGATTCGCATTATGATCTCAGGTAATAATACAGGATATTTCTTGAGAATAAACTTGCTATGTTTTCTGTTGTCACTTATGTGCTAACATAAAATAAAGTATATTTAGTATAACTTTTTATCTTTAATTGAAAGGGATTAAATTATAAAATTTTTCGCACAGAGAAAAGCTTCCAATAAAATGCTTACTGTTAATTGAGAATTAAAGAAACACAAAAAAATTGTTATAAATGTAATCTTTAAAAATTTTGTGAAACAAATGACGTATAAAAAGTTGCAAAAAATAATTTCATCAAAAGTTATAAATTATTTTAAAAACATTATTTTTTAAATTTTGTCACGATTTCGCGAAAACTAAACAAGATTTTTTTTATTTCAACGGCACTCTTTTTGTAAGCCGTACTTTCATCAATTAAACTTCTAACAAAGCAAAATATGTTTTCTTTGGTAACACAAAAAATATTTTTTTCTTGAGGGACAGCAATACAAAAAATTATATATTTTTTTAAATTGTGATAATTTTTATAATTATCTTTAAGACACGTATTTAAAAAAAAAAGACTATTGATATCTATTTTTTTAAGATACGTATTTAAAAAAAGACTTATTAATATAAATATCTTTTTCTGTATGCAAAGATCCTATAGACAATCTTTCAAGTTAAATTTGCGTAATAAAGTTTAATACGAAATAATGTAAAAGAAAGTAAAAAAGTGCAGGCATAATTATCTAATTTTGATAACCAATTTATATCAAATTTTAATTTACTGTGACTATATCCTGAAAATTCGGGAGTTTATGCGAACGCACCGTAGAGAGAAGCAATCAGTCAGGATAACTAGGTAGACGATAACTTTAAACAAGATATATCGGTCGTTGGTCGTCGACAACGAAGAAACAGGCTGGCACGAAACGACAGAACAGAAAGGGAGATGAGGGTAGAAAAAGGGGATAGTGAAAAAGTGCAGGAAAAGTTCGCACCATTCCAGTCCTATTTCCTTTCCATTTGTATTTATGGCCTCGTTATTCGCAACTCAGACTTTCCAGCTAAACCATGTCGAAAATTGGCAGAAAGAACGATTATCGGATGTGCATATGCTACGATCGATATCGCCACACATTTTCATGAATATCTTCGTCATTTTCTCGTATTTGAAAACTTTTTGATAAAACTGATAAAAAAAGATGTGTGATGTAAATTTTTTTAATGCTATAGAATATTTTTTCGCTGACAGAGTAAGAATAAAAATAAAATATAAAATAAGGCACAATGTTTAATGGTTGTTTTTCTATAAAAAAATTCAATAATTTTTCAATGTAATCAAAATCTTTCGAGCTTAAAAGATCTTCTCGATACGGAAAATACAAACTTTATACAAGCAAACGTTTTTAAACGAGCAAATATCATAATTACTTCGATTACGATGCATCAGTATCAAATGTTAATGCTAATTCCAGTCCAATCGCCCGGTGGAATTTAATCGCATAACTTTGATCGATACAACAACATGCAACGTGCTGTTTTGCCGAACAATTTCCCAACTAAGTGATTACAGAGAAGTTAGGACCCTGGCTATTCAATTATACAGATTACTTATATGTAGAAATTGCTTCGCTACTCGTCACGATGCAGCCTTCAAAGTGACGCTGATCAGGCTTCAAAGTGAAGTTGATCAAAGACCAGGATCAATTTATTATACGAGCGCGACGCGACTACTTACGACTTCACGGATTGATCTGAGTTATTCTTTGGTAAAAACCTTCAATAGATATATTCTAATATTTCACGTTACAAAAGTCCAGATTAAGTGTATTATTATTATTATTATTATTATTATTATTATTATTATATGTAGATTATCCAAAAACAAAATCTAGGAAACTATTTCAATTCTTGTGGCTTCCTAAAATTCCAAATTAATTAAATTATTATGTCGAAACATTAAAATTAAGTTAAATTATTTTTAACTTGTTCAATCTAAAATATTTCATTTAATCTCTCTCTCTCTCTATTAATAATCTCTCTTTTAATAGTCATAATATTGTAATGGAAAGTGTTTAAGTATTTTGTAATCGTTAATACACAATCACTAACAAATCTTAAATTATACAGTATACAAATATTTTTTTATAAATTAAGAATATTTTTAGGAACTCGAAACAAGCTAACGCGTTTTCAAGTTTCAAAATTGCAGTTTGAAAATCGGGGTGATGAATCTCCCTAGTTTCTAGGAACCAACTAGGTCCCAACACTTTCCAGCTGAGCTTATGCGATTATTATGCGTTGCCTGTGCGCCTCCTTCTTCTTGGCTGGTAGGAGGATAGCAGTGGCTGGGAAGAGGAAACGCCTCACGCGCGGCGATCAGCATTGCCTCAAATTGAATCCTTCGCTTTCGGAAGCAAACGATCCGCTGGAGAGATGGTGCAATATCTACGAACTCCATACATACATTTTGTAGAATGCGACAGGAAAATTTAGTGCAATTCATTGAATGAAAAAATTTTAAGATTTTTGAGAAACTAAAAGTATTCAAAAAATAATTTAAATATCAAAGAGAAAAAATTTCGAAATTATTATGAAGAAATATAATGTTAAATTTGTAAATCTAATTTAGTTTCTGGACATAAGATTTATTATCTCGATTTTTAAACTGCAATTTCAAAACGTGTCAATTTCACAAAAATATGATTAATTTATTTTTAAAATATACACATGTGTATAATTTAACAAACTGCAAAAAGGTAATTGAGAATAGTAAAATAGAAATCTTTTTCCTTAATCTACTAATAATAAACAAAAATTAAGTAACGTACATATTAGTACATAAACGTATATACACTTCAGGGTCAATATAATAGTTTAACCAAGAAAATGTTACATTTGTATGCAGTTCATCGCTTCTCGGCCATATTAGATCCGCCATATTGAATCTCGTAAAACGGCACATTTCTTCCGAAAGTACACGTACATACAAATAATTTGAGACTTTAACCACTTATTTTTATTGTGCTAATTTTTGGACACGCATGACGTGATTCGGTTGACGTGGAACGCCCCGGATCGTTATACTGGGTGTTTCAAGACTTTCCGTACACCCCTTTTATCTTCTGGATAAGTTCTAATCGTAAAAGTATTCCAACAAAAGTTGTAGGATTTAAAAGGATCTATTTATTAATCTTATCAGTTTGACTTTGGATGGCGTCGCCAAGGTCAGGTTAAGATTACATCGATTTTTTTTTTAATGAAACACCCTATTTTTGATTCCAGAATCTAATAGCTAGTGTCAAGAGCTTTTCAAAACACTCATAAACTTATTTTTCATAATACTTTTCGAGTTATGAGGTTTGAAAGTCACGGTACCGCAAACATTACGCAAGGTGTCTGATCGTCGCACGACTAAAACCTCTTGAATGTTTAGGATCATGTCCTGAATAATATTTGTCAAGATCAAAGTTATTGGAGATTGTATCTCGTATATATGTATATATGTATATGTATAGGTATGTATGTATATATATATATATATATATATATATATATATATATTAAAAAAGTAATACTTACGTAACAATTTTCTGTCATAAATTCTATTTATGTAGTATCGAATTTTAATAACAAACTCCTGAATAAGTTTTAAGCTAGCTTTTCGCTATAAAAGCTAAAATATCTGAATAGCATGTCTCTTCCATCATGTCTAACCAAGTTCAAAAACTTACTGGATTAGTGAATTAAATGAACAATGACCTTTTCGGTTTTAATTATATAATGAGATTTGAAAGTGCATTATAGGTCTCAAAATGTAACATCTGCAGAGGATTTTGTTAAGTCCGACTTATCGAACTTATCGTACGCTAATGAGTTAAGAAGATAACTTTGACTCTCGATGAGGCATCACAGTGACGACGCGGATATGGTCTGTCGGATCGGGTCAATTGGATTGCAGAAACTTTGGCCGGAGATAGTCTTGAAAAGAGAGACAGGAAAGCGAGGAGAGAGAGAGAGATAAAAGATAAGAGAAAGACGGAAATCGGTTCGCGAAAACGTCGAATTAACGATATTATACTTCCTAACCCCAGCTGTAATGGCTGTAAGAAGGTTAGCTCGTCTTTTTCCCCCTTGTATAAGGTCTCCGTTTCTTCCTTGTCCTCTTCTTTTAGAAAATCGCAGAAGCTTCTCCGCGTAACACATCTCTCTCTTCTTCCCCACGTCTTCCGCCTCTTCCTTCTCTCCTTAGTCTTCTAACGAGAGAACTTTAAGAGCTTCAAGGACCAACTTCTACCACACACATTCTCTGTCTTCGACACTTCCATTTCCTACGACGGAGGACCACGTCGTCTGCTGATCCTGAGATCCTTATCAGCCATCCCGAGTAATTAACTTCTAAGATATAAGGATCACGGTGCAGAGTAGGATTTGTGACCTGGTACATCCTTGTTTCATCCTATTGTAGAGATAGTAAAAGTTCACAAATCGAATCTCTCCAATTTTTATATTATTAATAGCTTTGTTAAAAATGTTCTGTATAACATAATTATCCAAAAGAATAAAATAAATTTGTTTGCATAATTTTTATTATACATTATTATTATTCTCCCAAATTTAAAAAATATTTGACTAGGTATTGTTACTTGACTATTAGTTATTTGACTTATATATATAGATATATATAGATATATTAATTTAATATAGTTGCCAAAAATAATGTCTATATATATATATATATATATATATATATATATATATATATATCTAGACATTATTTTTGGCAGCTATGTTAAATTAACGTCAATAATATTAGAGAAATGAAAATTGCCAGACTATTTAATATTTTATGAGGGTCGTAATTTTTGCAGATCAATATTGCTCGACGTTTTATCACTGATACATTTCTATCTCTCTAAATTTTCACGCTTATTCTGGAAAGTTGACGCAAATCGTGCATAAAGTGCTGGCTAGTATAAAATACGTTTACGATCATAGATATAGATATGAAGCAACTGTAAAGCTTTAACGATAGTTGTACACAAAATTTATCATCATTCCAAAAACATTAATCAATTTATTTTTTAGTTACACATTGCATTATTCAAATATAATATGTCAATTTTCATTACGTCATGTCTATGTTAGATTTAGTTAATAACATGTAGGTATTTATCATCTGAGAATGAATATATTATCTATATTTAATCAATCTTAAAGAGATATGAGTATGTCCCTTCCCATATATAAAGAAAGTCTAAAATTTTTAATTTACAAACATTTGGAAAGTTTAAATTCTAATTTTTAATTCTATTTTTTTCTTTGTTATTTTAAATAGGACCAATTAATTAATGCATAAAAGATCTAAATATCATTAAACAAAACATATGGAAAAAAACTATTAGCAATTCAAAGTTGAGAATAAAAAAGAAAAGTCGGGCGTTCATGTTTTCAAGAACTCAAAGAAGTCTATTACTGTGCCTCTTCTTACCTACTCTTAAGAGTTCTGTGAGAATCCGCGAACATGGATCGTTCTTGAAATAGTTTGAACTTTCTAGTTGGTTCATCTAAACTATCGAAAAACTCGTTTACGTGTCTTAAAGAGTCCTTTGATCAATTAATCACAGCCTTTCGGCTGATTTGTCGTCGCTAATTAGCACATTGAACGAGCAGCTTCAATAGAATTTACCTTCGAAGAACTTCAATAATAGATTCATGTCGCATAAACAACGTGTTTACAATATTTCGCGATATAACCTATAATTATTTTTCAATTACTACGCTATGTTGAATTTTAGAATGTACTCGTATAACATATATAAAACCTTCTTATTAATTATTGCCACGCAATTTAGATATTTTTTATAATATGGCTAGTTTGAAAATATTTTATGTTTTTAATTTAAAAAGAAAATTATTAGAAGCAAGATTTATACAAATTTTCACTAAATTCCAAATTATGATAAGTCAATCTCAATAATAATATAATACAATAATTAGCACAAGTATATGCATAAAAAAGCAATGTAATATCTTCTTACTTCCGATCATTCTTAAATATTATTTAATAAGTCAGCTAACCGATTCATGAAAACAACAACTGATGCAAACCTAAGTTGTTCTGCTAAATGGAAATGCAATGTTTCATAGAAAGATTGTACAGCAACGAAAGATTGTAAATCCACCACTGCACGTAATTTGTCGATGGGTCGTTTTGCCTCGTGTTTTTCCCCATCCCTCTCTACGAACAACGAGGGCGTTCACTTAACCATGCCCAGGCACAAACACGGGCACAAATTTTTCGTTGTCGATTTAACTTTGCGTGCATGACCGACCGTGAATTTTTCCGCTCCCTTCCATTTCCCCTTCCATTTCTTTTCTATCCTTTTCCTCCAAACGCTCACCTTCGCTCACTCAGTACTTTTTTCAACTAGCATTCGAAAAAAAAGCTTTTACGAATCAATCCATTCGCAAAAGCGACTTTATAGAGCGGCAATTATAGTTATCAAAATACCATCGTGGTAAAATTCTTGTTCCAAATATCATATTGCAGCATTGCTAAGTACATTGCTAAGTATTTCTCACTTGATATTCTTTGAGAGTATCAACAACATATATTTAGTTATAAACCACACACAATTCATCTAACCGAAATAGCTAAATCAATAGCTTCCAGCTAAATATTTACAGGGATTCTTTTTAAATAAATCTCATCTTTGATATTTCTGCATCAGAATAAGTTATTATTAGCAAATAATAAAAAATATATGTAAAAAGTCAAAGTAAAAAATCTGTACACGGAAAGAATGATTTCATTGAGATTCTAAAAATTTAGTTAAATACAGATCTGAAAATAATTTTGTTAGATCATCAAAATAATTATGTAGGATTTGCTTAAATATAATGAATAATGTTGCAAAAAGTTGAGATTCTAACTAGTTTGAACACTTTGGTATAATTATTTTAATTATTTTTTTCAACAAAATTATTTTCAGATCTGTATATTTATCTAAATTTTTAGATATTTCAGCAAAACTGTTCTTTTCATGTGTAGAAGAACGAAAAATTTCATGTACCTTAAGAGAATTGAACAAAGCAAAAATTTAGAAAGTAGGTACTATCGAGTTTTCTTTGTGTTCAAAGTATCTTTTCATCGTGACAGTAATTGCAAGAAATCTTCTATTTATGAAATAAAAGTTAATAGAATGTTTTAGACAAAAATAAAATGTAGGTTAGCTTTAATCTTTTAATAATTTTTCATTTAATTATTAATTATTAAATTTAATTATTTAATTATTTTTCATCTTTTCTAAAATTTTTAGGATTTTTAATTCTAACTTTCAATTTTTAGAATTAGAAAAAGAAAAAATAAAAAGTTGAACCGAAAATAAAATTACTATAATACATTGATAGAAACAGATATTAGTAAAATTATTAATATTTTGTTTGTACATATTTGCGGATGACAAAAATGGACAATATCCTTTGCAAAAAAAAAAAAAAAATAAATAAATTTGCTAAAATCCTGTTATTAAATAAATTGAAGAGAAACTATTATACTTTTCATTTAAAGCACAAAACTTTTTTTCTTTTGAACACGTTTATATAAAATAAAATCTAATTAACCTGAAGTATATCTTGTATAAACAGCGAGAGAGAGAGAGAGAGAAAGAGAGAGACAAATTAAATTATTTAATAATTTGTATAAGACATGCTGTCATTAATTTTTGTCATTCACTTTTATGATTTCATTTAGGTAACGATGATGAAATCGAACTTCCAGTTGTTTCATAATTCGATTACGTAAGCTTATAGTTCTAATGCGTGTTGTAAGAGGCAGCAGTGAATGAAAAGCCAGAGTTGCATTATAAATTGGGATAAATTATGTCGTCCTCTAAGAGGGGAAGAGAGGTGGTAGATGGTAGGCTAGGGGAAGAGAGGGTTGAATTATTGCGGAGCATAGCGGGACCATCCCTACCGATTTAAATCGCGCTTCATTCGTTTTGCTAATTTTTCACTTTACATTATTACCTCTCTTTGGATTTTTTTCAGCTCTCTTCGATATGTCCGCATCATTCAACGTGAAATAGATTTGATTCATTAATATACGTGTACTATATATCTGTCCAACATGTATATATGCTTTTTAAATATTTATTATAAATTTATAAGAAAACGCCAGCCATTAATCAACAAAAAATATTTAATATCTAAAAAATAATAAGCAACTCTCTTAATGCAAAGAGAGAGAGAGAGAGAGAGAGAGAGAGAGATGTATATGTAAAAAATTTAAAATAATCATAAATAAGATGTGATTAGATAAAAATATTAATACCCTACATTAAATTTCAATTTTACAATCGAATTTAGCCCTTAAAATATCATTTATTCTTGTTTAAAAAGAGTAAGATGTCGAAAATCTTGACAAAAAATTTGTTTATCATTTATTGCAAAAAAATTTCTATTTAATCATTTCTAATAAATTCTTTTAATTAACCATATTTTAATTAAAAGTTAATGATATTTTCGATGATTTTTCTTTAAAAATTAATTATTTTTAAAGAAAATTATCCTTTTAAAGGCTTCTTGTTTATTTTGTTATTTTAATAAACATATGATAAATTACACAAACATTACAAATAAATATTATCAATTTATAACTCGTTATTCCGATATCTCACTTTCACAATAACATATTGATAACATATCGTAAATATTATTGAAGAAAAAAAAAGTAGAACAAAATATCGTTGAAACGTTTAAAATACATATTCACAAATGTTTCCTATCGTAAAATATAAGAGAATGAAAGAGAAGAACAAAAAGAAAATTTTAATTAAAGCATCTTAACAATATTCTATTATGATCGGCCTAATTACTTTCTCAAGTTATTCTATATTTATTGAAATTATACAAAATTAAAATTAATTTATCATACAACAGTTGTATAATTCAATTAACGTAATTTTTTTCATTCAGTGATATCTTCAATATCTTCTACAAACACTACAAAGTAACTGATTTTTCATGTATTTACGATTTTATTTTCATGCATATTATTTTAAACAAGATAAAAACTTACTATTCTTTAGAACTTCTGCACAAAAAAGATAAATAACGTAATGTTATTTATTCTTTTGTCTTTAAAATTATTTAATAATTGAAAAATTGGATTAAATTTTAACACTAAATCGATTCTAAACTCGCGACTAATGTTGGTTTATATGCTGCGTGTAAGTCTATCCTATAAACATCTATTATAGATGTGTTATCTATATATATATATATATATATATATATATATATATATATATATATATGTATGTATGTATGTATGTATGTATATAGAGTAATTATTCTTTTGTTTTAATTTTATTACACATAAATGTTGTGTATTATACCGCAGATATATAAGAGTTTAATGGATTATATTTTTACATTTATTATGACAATATGTAAACATATATTTAAATGTTTTACTAATTTACTAATTTACTTTTATAAAAATGTTACAGTTGGTTTAAATTGACTATTCTCAATTTGTAGGTCTTATTTGTAAATCTTTGGCAAAAAGTAGTTTGTGCAAATCTAAAATTTAAACGCGTCATATTTATCACTATCTTTTCTGCCTGCAGAAAGTGCACAATCATTATCAATAAAGTTGAAGGATTAAACGAATAAATATAAAGAGATAGAATTATTCTAAAAAAAATAGCAAAAGTCTGCCATCGATATTTCGAGTTAGTAGTCATGTGATTAATGCAAACTCTATAGTTATAGATTAAGATATAGACACTAATTAATCAGCATCAGTAATTCGGCGTCTCAAAAGCATGAAACGCGGTGCAGAATCGCAGACGATTTTCCAACAGCGATCCGCGATTCCATTGTGTCTGGGCATCGAATTATCCCATGCGCCTGATAACCGCACGACACACAATGGCGGATGGAACAAAGAGCGTTCGGTTGCGACGCGGCGCGATCGACCAACTAAGCGACGCCGACATCCAAAAGAAACGATTCTCCTCGTAATGAGCTGCCCTATTCATTACTTAAATATTTTACTTTATACATTTTACACTTTGTACAATATGTATATAGCTGCGTTCAACAGAGAAAGCAGCTTTATAACATTTTTATTGTAAAATTTTTGAATATGATTGGTTTATACATTTAGAGCCAATGAGGAATAAAGGACAAGACCAATCATATTAAAGAATTTTATAATAGTTACAAAGCTGCTTTTTCTGCTGAACGCAGCCTATGTATCTGCATAATACTTGAAACAAGTCGAAACAAAACGTATCGTTTTTTAAATTTGTCAAAAAAAACTTACTTTTTTAAAAATTATCACTTCAAAAATTGTATAAAAAATTACCGTATACCTACAAGATATAAGCAGTCTCTACAAAAATTTTTAATTAATTCTAATTTTTTAAAAACTATTTTAAAATTATTAAAACTTTAAAACGCGTACATTTTAAAACAGAGCTGGGATTTAGTTGCATATTTCGACCTATCGGCATTTAGGCTGCGCGCGGATTGGTGAAGTAAGGGGCAGGAATCAAGCTGAAAATCGGCCGAAATGTGCAACTAAATCCCAGCTCTGCTGTAAAAATAACGGTATGAACTTAATATCATGTCTAATTCTCACTGTATTGGTGTTAAATTAACACTAATATAATGTGGATTTAACACCATGGATTTTAAATCTACACATCCATGATGTTAAATCTACATCATAGTGATATTAATATAAACATCAGAAGTTTTAAATCCGCACTATATTAATTTAACACCAACATGGTGTGAATTATATAGACACCGCAGGGCTGTTAAATCCACATCGGCATTTTTCAGAGTGTACTTATAATTCAAATAAAAATGCAAGTCAAACGTTGCAAATAAAAATGCCAATTACACAATGAATTTACAACATTTTGATTTGTACTATCTATTTTTCTCCGTTTGTAGCAGCATTTTTTCGCAAAGTACCAGTATGCAATAGAATACATAATAGTATTATAACCCATTATACAATAAAATGTATTTTTGCAATTTTGATACTTACAACGTAAGTCATGTCTTACCATGGCACGCCTCATTTGTCAAACACATAAGCATTATAACTACCTCACAATATGATTATACACGTTTAACTTTAATTGCATGTTACACTTTTTTTGTTGTAATATGTTTAATAAATTTCATACGAATTTTTTCTGATGCATTACAAAATCAATACATGAGCAGCAATATCGAAGCTGTTTTAATCTTGGGGTACATGAGAAAGCGAGGGAGAGCAGATAACGGTAAAATTATCGATAATAGTTGATAAGCAATTACATAGATTAGTTCCTACGAGTATTTAAGCGGAAAAGAGTAATCTTTCCCAAAAGGGACTCTCGGTGATCTCCCTCAAACGATTATTTCAGCTGTTGTATGTTGCGCTGCTTCAATATCAATATTCATCAGAGCGCGGAAAGCCGCTTTTAATATTCATATCTTCTGACCGCGTCTCAACGAAAAGTAAAGCAATCGTGGTCAGTAGAACGATTAGATGGGCGTTTGCGATCACTCAAAGGAACGAAGATGACCGAAAGAAGAATTTTTGTTGTGGTGTACGTATATATATGTATACGTACATATATAAAAAAGGAAAAAAAAATCGAAAATAAACAATTTCCTTAATAAAATGCGCAGTCAAAACTATTAAAAAGTCAAAATTATTGAAAAGCCGACATTTAGTATCTTTACATGTAATTTTATTTTCTGTATAAAAAAAAGTTATTAGCTAGTACGATATATTGATAAAAAAAATTCTTTATCTTTATAAAAGCATTTGATGGAAATACAAATTAAGTTTAATGCGAATTTACATAACTGTTGGATTTTTAGAGTCATATATGCATTAATCGACAAAATATTGATTGCAATATTAATTACATAACTGATTGCGAATCTCTTTTGCCTCTTTCATCTATTGACGAGCAAATTATTCTAAACAAATAGTTAAACAAGATTTCTCAATTAACGTTTATATACCTAAATACAGAAATATAGATTTTTCTTCTTTCTTGCTAATTTGTTTTAACATTTTATACTTTGCATTTATTACATAATACAATATAATTACAGTCATATTTTATTTGTAATCAAGAAGAAAATAAAAAGTTATATTATAATATATTTGTCGTAAATCACGAAGTAAAATTACATAGAACTCTATTGTGATATAATTAATTCTCATTTTTTATTTTCTCGGTTCACACGTAATCACTTTTTAATTCTTAAAAGTCTTAATTAAATTTTTAAGTGTCTAACCAAATTTCTGGCTTTTTTAGATATGTTAATTAATAATTCTGCAGGGAATCTCCGTCTGCACGATAAAAATACAGGACATAAAAAAAGTTGCAACCTAATATTATTTAGATTCTTCATTAATTTTGTGGCACATAATTTACAAGTACACTTATTCGAATAGAAAAGTCTAGATATCATTTATAAAAATTCCTTTTTTCCACTTATTTTTAATTTTAAATATATTTTTTTAATTTACAACATTAATCTATTTTTTACATATTCATATTTATATCTAAAATAAGATTTTTATGTACCTATGTATAAACAGGACAACAAGACAAGAATTCAAACATTTTTATATAAAAGATTAGACTGTTGCAAAATACTATTGTCCTGTAAAACTTAATTTAGATCTTAATTGTTTTTCATTTAACTCGAATGCTTTTAGGTAAAGTTTTTAAAATCTAATCTAATTAAAATTTAATTAATTTCTTTTTTTATAGGATTGAGAATGTGCATCAATATCAAAATATTTTTCAGATGAAAGAGATAAAAGATGAAAAGAAAGATAAAAAGGTATAGCTTAGAAGAAAACCCAAGGATTTCAATGTGTTCGAGTGCGAGAATCGCAACGCACTCGTAGCCTGTCTTTCATCTCAACGATTGCGTATGACAGGTGATGTAAAATCGAGTTGCGTTTCAATTGGTCTTTGAAGTTTGTGCTTTTTAATTGCCGAATGCCAAACGCTCCTGCTTTAATTAGAGAACTCCCGCTTGGTTAGAGAGATGAAAAACAAACTTTAGCGGCGCTGCACTTCGTCCCCTACGCTGCATCCTCATTCACTCTTGCCGTCGCCAGCTTTCGAGAATGTTCTACAGCCAACAATTTTGCAGCTTGGCTTGTTAACGGCGCGAAAAAGAAAATTTTCAACGACGCGAATTATCCAGACGTAGAGCAAGATAAGCAAAAATAATAGTAGGTATTCTTATAAATCTGAATACGTTATTGTTTAGAAAAGTCACATTTAGTATTATGTATATTGCATTTTTTTCAAAATAATTTAAACATTAACATTAACACGTTTATCAAGTCTTTTTTACATTATTTTATACGTAATCATATATATATAGAATAGTCATCTCTAGAAAGTTTTTGGCACACAACTCGTAAATTAGAAACAACATAAAAAATGATGTATACAAGTATTTTAGCTGCCAAACATTCTTATTTTATTTGATTTTTATTTAAAAAAATTTTAGAAAAATAAGTTTTAAAACAATATCTTTCGAATATCTCTCTGAAAATATCTGACATCCTCAAAAATATTGAAAGTTATTAAATAACATATATTATTACAATATATTTTTGTAATGTATACTAATGTTTATTAAATTTAGTTATAAATTAAAAAGCATTATATTTTATTTAACAAACTCGTAGTCATAGAGATTTGATAATAAACATGAAATACTAATTTAATTGAATCCTGTAGAAATGTTTCTGTATATGCAGTATTATTTTATCAAATCAAAAACTCTTTCAGCCAAATCTTGATTAGGTCATTTCCTGCAAGACTTACAGGATTAAGAATGTGAGTATCCAGGAATTCAAGAGCGAATCAAAGCTCGGAAGATTCTGGAGTGGACCTTGAATAGTCCAACGAAATGTGTCGCAATCAAGCGCGAGCGAACGTAAGTTTAAGCAAAAGCTAAGCTGACACTGCAGCTCTAATCTGTGGACTTAGGTCGACTAACTCTTCGTCGTGACAAACGTCTGCAATTGGTGGAAAATCTTATTATTGTTGGTAAATAAAATTTTTCCATTACTTTGTATTATATACACATTTTTTTTCTAAAGTTTTGTCAAGTGTGAAAATGCTGCAAATGTAGCAGTTGGTGATTAGGATGCTTGAAAATGTGAGTTTGTATTTCGACTCAAATTAATACGCGAGTATGAAACTTTTAATGAATATTTGTAACTTAATATTATTTTTATATAATTTAATTCAATGCAATTTACTCAGTTGAGACAAAGATGCTCTTAATATTTTGGAAAATACAGTTGTTGGTTCATGAAACGATGCTTCAGTACAATAAATTTATCCAAACTAATTCTTGTTTCCAATCTTGCTAATCTATATAATCTACACTTTCAAAAAGAGGAAATATGATACTTAAAAATTACAACATGATACAAAAAAAAATTTGAAAATTATTCTTCAATTTTTTTCTCATTTAACTCATTTTTCTTACAAAAATATATTACTTTTATCTAGCATTATTAGCAACTTAATAATTTGATCTTCGAGTTTTTTTATTAATTAATCATTGAATCTTTGAATTCTCGAATTTATAAATTTAGGTATAGTTTTTTAAATACCTATATATATGCAAATTTTTATATTTCCACATATAACTATAATAATTTAATGGGACCCATTTTAAAACGCTGAAAGTAGCTGATTTTTATGATTTTTTTTATGAATAACCATGAAGCCGATCTTTCTGAAACTTTAGGAGTGATTTGTTATATATTTCAACAAAATAATTTTTTAATATGAAAATAATGAATACAATAATAAGTTATATATATATTAACCTTATTATTATTACCTTATTATTATGCTTTGGCACAGATGTTGTTAATTGGCGTGCAATGAAGCCTGTAATTCTTGCCTGAATCAAAAATACCAAAAATTTTTTGAACCTATTAGATAATATTTTATTCTAAATAAATTTAAAAAAATAGGAGAAAAGTATCAAATTGTAAGAATTGGAACTTTGAAAAAAAAGTTACAAACATAAAATTTCGACTTCTTTATGCAGAAATAATTATTTATACTAACTTTTTTAACAAATATTTTTAGGATGGTTGACAATTTTGTAACTAAAAAATTTTGGATGAAATCGATTGGTCAAATTTTTGAGCTTATTTTTGAGTTATCTTGCACGCTAATTTCGAAAAAGTGGTTTTGAGAAAAACACGTTTAAAGTTTTTGGTATCGCTATATATCTGAACGACGCGTATCTATTTCTCAGAGTACAACAGAGTACTACAGAAGTATTTCGAATTTCGGTCTAAAACTTTAGAGTATATTTTTAAAGAGTAATACTATTGATTAAAGCAAAAAAAAACCAAATTTTGATCCTCTAAACCAGGTTCCCCCCTTGATTTTATGCTCCACTAACTGCTTTAAACTCTTATTTGCCCTGTACAATTTTTTTTTCATTTTTAAATACTGATGATTTTCTTATTCCATCTTTGATACCAAGATTATTTGATCCTTAAATTTTTCAAGTTTCATCAACATCTTTGTGAAATCTTTAATCGTATTAAATCTATTAAAAGCTTTATATACCATAGACACCATCCCCAATGCATTCGATAGATAATAATATTTGTTATCACCATCCGTTGTTAGTTACGTCGGTCTTTACGTAATGAATTAATTAATCATGGTTGATTTAATTAACACGAAACTGATGACGGGCGCTACAGATATGCAAGCAAAATGCGAGTTGCCATGGTAGAAACGAGAAAATTCAATAATTGAATGCATTTTATGACAGATCGATGCACACACAATAATTCTATTGTAAGTTCCAAGATTTAATTATTAAATTATACGCTTAGTTGTTTTTTAATCGAGCTTAGATTCCTCTTATAGAAATAAGGGTTGTCATCGCAATATCTTCAGAATCGATAACCTCGTTACCGCGTGCCGCATGACGGCTTTATTGGGATAGAAGTTTTTGCTCATATGTAGTTGTTGCAGTTGCACACAGAGATGCACGTAAGCAGCACAGCCGCGGCCGATTGATTGACCGATGCATCATTCAACGGGACATAAGTGGCGCTTCCATGCCTCGAGATTCCACGCATGGACTCGAAAGAAGAATGACAGGTAGGTCGCTATGAAGAATTCATACTTGCTCTGTTTTTAGAACCTTGTACATAAGTTAAATGCCGGCGTTACAATGGAAATCTACTTTCTTAGTTACAAACGAATATATTATAACTTGTATTATTGATAATGTTGTGTGTGATAGATATATTATTTTTTTTTATTTAATTTATCAAGTTAAAAAATCGTAACAGAAATATAAAGAAAAAGCACTCTGAGAACATAAACGCTGTTGCAGAGGGAAGTGTTGAAAGCCAAACAATTTAGAGATTTTGAGAATGTAAGAAAATTTTAACGCGCAAATGTTAAAAATAAAGAAACGATTAAAAAGCAACTGAGATGAACGTATTTTAATCAAGAGAAAGAGAGAAATTGAGAAGGGAAGAGAGGGAGAGAGAAAGAGAGAGAGAGAGAGAGAGAAAGAGAATAGGGAAAGAGATAAAGAGATTCTCTCGACACACACCGAGTGGAGTTTTCTCTCGACTCTTTGATCTGCCATCCCATGCTTTTTGTTTTCCAACCGCGGTTGTCGCGTTCGAAATAAAAGACTTTAAATGCGGTCTGCACCCCCATGGAGGATAACTGTTTGGTCCATACACACTCTCTCTCTCTCTCTCTCTCTCTCTCTCTCTCTCTCTCTCTCTCTCTCTCTTTCAGCTTCTTTCTCTCTTTTTCTTCTATATTTTGCCTAGCCCTTTTATCGCCATTGTACTTTCATATCATCTGTGAAATACGGGAAACACGTCTTTGTTTCCTATATAGCGATGTGCATTGCGTTTTATTTTCATCTATAGATAAGGATTCAAAGCAGCAATGCGAATAATTGCACGTGTTTTTTGTTACACGAGAACAATACAAAAAAGATACGTGATATGGAAGATATAGTTAAGAATAAACATAAAAATAAATATTGATATTACACCTATTACGAAAAATATGATTTTATGATTGGTTTTATCAAATTTGATTATATCAAATTCATAAAGCATTTGCACATTTTTATTGAGAAAAATATGAAAATAGACAACATAGCTGTTGACAAGAAGTGTTATTTGTTAATTTTTTTTTGTATAAGTGGAAAATTAATGTATTATATCTATATAAAGATTATGCGTTTCGCGGTTAAGTGGCAAGGTTCACGAAACGTTGGCATTCCAAGAATGGATCTGGACACGGAGGAAACCGAAATGCATAATCTTTATATAGAAAGCACCTGTGGAAGCCTCGAGAGTACTATATCTATTATTAAATATTGATTGTATTTTTAAGATCAAGAAGCGATCTTTAATCGACAACGTTATATTTTTTCGCTCAATAAAACACGAATGATAAAAAAAATTAATATACTAATGCAACACAGGTACATATTGAATTCTTATAAAGGAGTTTTTAAGCAATGATAATTTAATGTGCAATTGCATATAAAAATCGTTTTTTTAAAAGATGTCTAATATTATATAATAGTAGAACAGTAAAATTATATATAGAATAAATTATATATTTAACATATAATTCACTCATATAATGCAAACTTTGCTAAGAACATCACAATTGTTAGCTTTACATATATTCAACGATGCAAAAGTACGAATGTAAATATATGTGACACAATTGCATTCTTTTTTGCAATGCGAATTTTCTCAAAAAATTGTTATCAATTAAATTAAAACACCAAATCATTTTACAAGATTTATAGTTTTTGTTTTGATTTTTCTTTTTGTACACAAATTAAACAAATTTAGTAATAAATTTAGTAAACAAGTTTAGTAGTAAATTTATTAATAGCGATTAATAATTATCTACATAAATAATTAGTGCGATTGTTATGAAATGTTGAATCACAATAATTCAATATAATATCCTTCTTTTTCTTCTTCCTCTTCTTTCCATCCCTTTCTCAATAAATTGCGTACGCTAATTAATACTTGCATCTTATAAGCGCTATTTTAGCCGTTATTTTAACAGTGACTTTATTTGATTTCTAATCCATTCCTTCAAACATTTATGCTCATCATTTTTCACTTTTTTCAATCCTCTTACCTCCCTTTGCTTCCTTAGCTCAAATGTATAAGTTTTTAAATCACGTTTTTTTCTTTTTTACGTCCCTCCCCTCCCCTCTCTCTCTCTCTCTCTCTCTCTCTCTTAAATTAATTGAAATCCAGAATAGCTGAATATGGAGAGCAATACGGAGAGTCTTAAAAATATCAGAATTCTGTTAATTATATAAACTTTAATATTCCTTTAATATTTAAGAAACATTAAATATTAATGAATATTATTTAGCAGATATTAATTAAAAGTTTATATTAATTTATTATTGCTAATATTTAATGTTAAATAATACTTATTTATATTCATTTTAACATTTTTAATTTTCTTATTTGCATATTTGTATACAAAAAATAGTGAAGTTAAAATCTTAAATATTAGAAAATATTTGTATATGATTTTTCCAAACATTGCTTGTAAAATTTAACTTTTTATTATTTTTGTCTTTTCTTAACTATTCAATAATATCAAATATTACTCACTTTCTAAAATAAGAATTTAGAATCTTAATGATTCTAATATTTATTTTAAATATTGGAATCACACCATATATTACAATTTCTATTAATAATTTTCTTTCATTTATAGAACATTTTAATAACATAATTTAAAAATTTTGTACAGAAAACTGTATTTCTTGTAAATCTGAATTTTCTATCTTGTAAATGTTAAAATTATAATTAATGTTAAAATAACGAATTCGATTTATCTCATTAAACTTCTCTAGGAATATTTGACGTGGACAAAAATGATTCACAAACACAAAAATTTATTTAGTATTCGTAATTGAAAAAGCTGGTAAATTACAAGTAAATAGCATCAAAATTGAATATTTGTTCTTTACATTGAGTTTTTTCAACTTTTTCCTCCCCCTGTTTTTTCTGTGTGATTTTATTTTTTTCTTTGCAAAAAAATCGATCAGATTTGTGTATACGACCGATTGCCAAAAAATAAGACCAATAGCGTACCAAGATTGAATTAAAATGGAATAGTCAGTGAATCAAGTTAACAAATCCATGCATTCTTAACTCTATTTCAAATGTGATATTGCGGTTAATATAAATTCACGACACATCACTTAAATAAATATCTATAATAACACATTACAAATTTATAATTCAACAGTAATAATAATACATGCTATACGTTGCGTCTACTTTAATGTATCTTTTGGTTAAACAAAAAAAGCGCAAGGTTTTTAATTTTAAAAGCATTTTAAATGTTGATGTGTATAATTCTTTTTTTTTTTTATTAACAATAAGATTGGAAATAAGACCGAAATAATTCCTGAAATTAATTCATTTAAATGAATATAATAGTTCAACATCTTAACATTCAGAGTAGTGGCGCTTTGTATTTAAAGTAATGTATCTTTTTATTAACATATGAAAAGTACTTAAAAAAAGGACTATAAGAGTAAGCGCGGTAAAAAGTGCGCAAAAATTAAAATATCGTTACATAATATCGATTTAATTAATAAATTCAACTATATATAAACAAACACTTCAAACCATTCTCAGCAACGCAGACAATAAATAATAAAAAAAATAATTCAATTTAATCTGACGTTCAATACAATGAAAATGTTGAATTGATTTATTAATTAAACCGATACGTTTTTATTTTTGCGCATTTTTTACTGCATTATTTTCATAACCCTCTTTTTAAATAAGTACTACAATACTCTTTTGTCGGGAGTTCTTTTAGTGTTACTTAATTCTTGTTATTATATTTTTTATATGTATATATATGTGAGTGTATGTGCGCAAATATTGTATATAGATCTATAAATCTGTGAGTTTTATTCTTTCAAACCGGTTTTTAGTACACTCATTTATTAATCACAGATCTTACGGGTGTCAAATAGATTAATTACATTGTCCTCTAATGATTTCAATCGTTATCTTTTCTTAGTTCGAAAAATATATTGATTAAAAATCAGGCATCGACGAAAAATAAATCGCACGTTCGATTTTGTTCAAGTTAAATTGTACTATAAAGTTTAGACATGATCTCGCAATAACAATTCAAGAAAGAATAAACAGAAATTCTCCCTTCTCTTTCACTATCTTCTAACTTTTTTCTAAACTTTAAGTTTATCTTATTCGGACAGGTTAAAAACTCAGTCTAGTCTTAACAGAATAGGCAAACGTCTATATAATAGATATCTATGTAATAGTAGAAATTAGACCGCTGAGAATAAAAAGAATTAAGAGAAATAATTCTACTTTTGATCACACAAAATATTATGCATTTTGGTACTTAATAATATTTATATGCAAAATTTTGCAAACACATTTTTCAATTTTACAAATTGCGCGACGATTCGGTTTATCAGATTTAAAACACAAAATAAAATAAGAAATTAAATCATAAAATGCAGAAACTAAAATATTAATTAATAAATAGTAATAACGTATAAAACAATGTGGTACAAAAGAAGGGCAAAGAGCCAGTAAACTCTTTTTTACTGGCTCTTTGCCCTTCTTTTGTACCAGATTGAAATATTAATATCTCAAATTAGATTAATCGTCAATTTAATAATGACGCTAATAAGTATCTGAAAAAACTTTAAGGAAGGAACTTAATACGGACATCATCTCAGTTAGGATTAAAATAAGAATAATTATAATCAATTTTAAATTTGAAAAATGATGTCGAATACAACTTATCGAGGAGAGATAAATTTTCTTTTGTATTTTACCTACTTCTTTTTAACACAAATTATGAAGAGATTTAATCGAAGCTATACAAGTCTATACATATATGCATTAATATACAAGTCGAATGAATTTGAAAATTTTATGATAATCCTATTCGCGGAAGAGCGTGATCGAAAGGGATTGTAAAGGGCTGCAAGGGGCTGCAAGTGACGCAGTCCACTGCATTATATTGCGAAGATAGAGAATCTCCGATGATATATCATGTATCGTGACGTAGACTCGTGCTCAGACTCGCACTACGTTAGTAAATGACTCTCGAACTAATAATTACTGCACGAAACCAAAAGGTTATATGTTATTACATAATTTGAAATTCTTACAACTATTTACATCTAATTGTAAGATAGCTGAGAGCAACATAACATTTAACACATTGAAGAAACACCGATAATTGTAAGTTTATAATCAATGTCGCAGTAAAATTAATAGAGTATAAATTTACATTTATTTTCTATATTCTAAATAACTTTTACATAAATTTAAAAAATTATATGAACAAAGTTAACACAATTTCGCATACAAAATTTCGTCGTGGACGGATGATTGTTTAATTATATAAGTTATAATTGTATAACTAAGTTTTAAATCCTTTATTTAAAAAGCTGATTGTAAAATAGTCAGTAATGTTCTTTCCTGACATCATCATTGAAATATTTTTAATTCTATGTAAATTTCTTTTTATATATATACATTAAACAACTAATAATTGAAGTCACATGATAATAAAGCAAAACAAACTGAAAATTTTCTTCGCAAAGGTTTTCAAATTTGCAAAACTGAAACTTTTAATCAGTCAATGAAAATTTAATTTCCTATTAAGAAACACATGTGTGTCCCTGGCATTATTCATTCATCACCATGTATCCCTACCATTATTCATTTATCATTCAATATTTTACGTAAAGTTGTTAATTCATAAATTAGTAGTAGATACGTAGAAAATTTATATCATAAAAAATATTCCTTGTTTTGAAAAAAAAAAAAGATATTTCTCGTTTATATTATTGCAAAATCATTTTAAGTTGTTTCAATATTCCCTTATATTGTATAAATTAATTCTCAATGCAACAATCACCATATACAAGGTTCACCGACATCACTCGCTAAGTCACTTTGCATTTAATAGTGAACATGCGATTCCGCAGTGGTAATTACAAAAACGCGATATCTTCTGGTTGAACATCGACCGTTATGTATTACAATTGCAGCCGTCTAACAGTAATTACGCACGATAGCAATGGTTCATGCTTCGCCTGTAGACTGATCACTGTCTCGTCACGTTCGCTTGACTACAAAAACGTTCGATAAGTTTTATATCTAATTCTAGCCACCTAATGTAATTTTCGCAATAGTCCCGAGAAAAACTTTTACTAATATTAATACATATTTTTTTCAATAATACTCTAACTTAAATAATGTTCTACTTTAGTAAATGAATATTTATACAATAAAAAATTATAATTAAATGAAATTAAATTAATAGTTCTTCTATCAAATAAATATATGTCACATTTAGTAAATATATTATTTAGTTAATAGGTACTATTCAAACAAATATTTATTAAAATTTAGTACATTTATTTCAGTGTAACTGTTTTCCAATCATTCTGCTATTAAAAATACTTTATTTTACTACATTTTGTCATTATTTATATGAATGTTTTTAAATCCATCCGTATATAGGCAACTCGAATATAATAATTTATTTTTATTATACAATACATAAAAAGTCAAGTGTATACATTTCAAGTAAAATGTGTAACGGCGCGAAAAATTAAGTTAAAATCCGAAGCGTGAGTCATATAAAAGTAACAAATATGAAAACATGTCAAAAGACAGAATCTTTCGGATCCAACTTGCACTTTACTTTTAGAGCGGCTCGAGTACAACACTCACTATACTGACACGCTATACTGACTCGGATATAAGGCACGAGCTACGCTCTCGTCCTCACGAGTCTTATATATCGCTCCACAGTGTCTCGCATGCCTTTCATTTCGTCCTTTACGGTACTTCGTCATGATTTACGGCGTATCCGCATGAGGAACGACGGCATCGCGCGCGCGCGCTTCGCTCGCTCGTTCCCTTTCGTCTCTTCCTTCCTCCTTCCTTCCTTCCTCTCGCTACGGTTTCCGTCGCGCGAGTGTATCTCGCCTGTAATTTTCTCGTCGACAGTCGCGAGATGCCGGGAAAGGATCCTCCAAAGGATGCCTTTGACCCGACTTGGACGAAAGTCGTCGCGTCGTATCGCGGCTGCTTCGAGCTCTCCTTCAATGCGGTAAGTCAGTAGCGATAAGATACAGACTAGGCGGATCGCATGAACGCGATCTTACATCTTTGGAATTCGACGCGTTAAAATTGCTAAGTTAAAAATTGCAGCATTGCTATCCTGCAGTTAAAAATATCCACTCTCAAGAATACAACTATGTATCTCATAATCTTCATCCATACATTCATTCATTCATCCATTTAAGTAGATCTCTTCTTAACGCAATTTTACTAATCTTTCTCGTACTTAACATAACTCTCATAATCAGTATAATTTTATTGTTTAATTTAATCGTTCTTTAAGGATTCTTGAGGGGGAAGTCTTGTCTATTGTAGAAGTCGAAAAAATGTAAAAATTTTATTTTAAAAAAGCTATCACAAAAAATTCACTCACAAATATTTGCTTTTGCATTGATATAAACCGTCATTTTTATTATACAGATTCTGGTATGAAAATTACAAAAACTGAAATCTTATAAATTCTTTTATAAATCATGAAATATTGATCATGAAGTATTGAGTTTTGCCGATAATTCACGTACACATGTATTCCTACAAACCTTTTATCAAAGTTTTAAACAATTGCGAATATACTGTCATTACGTATTACATAATCAGTCCATAATCATTTTTCCGACAACTACAATCGACTCCGACCCATTGTTACGCGAGATTGCCATTTGTTTGTTGTGCAATTAATGACGAAGAGGTGAGCTAATTATTAACACAGACTACAAAACGAACGTTCTCTAATGCGAACGTTCTCTAATGCGTTCTCCATTGCTAATTAGTTCTTAACAACAAGCAATTTGAATTTTATTAATCAACATCAATAACGCGACTATGTATTAGAATCTTTAGCCAGTTTTTTACAAATTACTGTTACACATTTTTCATATATACATATTTGTAGTTGTACTCATTGCTAAATATGTTATTAAAATATCGATACCTAACATACTTCCAAAATTAATCGAAAATCTCAAATCCTTATATAGTTCTAGTTCGTATATATATTCTCTTCACTGAACGATTTAACAGTCGTTATGTGATTCTATAGCGAGGACAGTTAAAGAAAATAATTACCCACCATACCGACGAAAAAGTTTTTGAATGAAACTTTACTACTTAAAATAAAAAAGAGAAGATATATAATCATCTTTCTCTATCACTATCGTATAAAAATAGAAACCTGTTAATACATTGTGCCTGAAATTTTTATTTTTATTTTTCATATCCGACATAATACATATTTCTTAAATATCAATATTTTTAATATCAGAGTATTGATATGAAAGTAATAAAATTATATCAATTATAATGAAGAAATGAAGTTTTTTCCAACAATAAATTAATAAAAAATTTTATTTTCGTGAGAAAGTAATTAACATTCGTCATAAAATGTTTAATCAATGTACAGACTTATCTCTTTTTTCTTTTTTATATACATACATACATTAAAGAATTAAATAAAAGTTAAGATGTGGATATGCAATTTTGAGATGCCATATAGAATGGAAAATCATCTTATTTTAGTAGCTGATATATCTTTTCGCCATGCGCCATAATATGAAATGTCGCATGTAGGTGTAGCTTGTAGCAGAAAGTCATAAGGTGAATGGTTTCGAGAGAATCATAAAATAAATAGAATAAATGCTATAGCTACTATTTTTATATTAGAAGGCTGTATTAGTAGTTCGTAAAATTGTACATAATATTATTATTTAAAATATATTTTTATATGATAATAGATATGAATATTAGAATATATTTTATATTCTTAGTTTCTTATATTTTATAAGGTATTTTACTTAACAAACTGCTTATAATCACTTATTAGATAATTTGTATTCGGATTGACCTGAATTGTTTCTTAAAAACTGTATTAAATTTTTCACGTTGGAACTTTTTTAATAAACATGTTTTATAAAAAGATTTTATAAAAAATTGTATACGTATATCGGAAACGTTACCTCGTTAACAATTCTCGCATTTTCAATCATGACATGTTATTTGTTAATACATTAAAATGCACATTAGAAAAAAAAATGTCTGTATAGTAGTTTTATGCATAAAATACAAATGCATTATTTTATCTTATGTAACATGCCACGCGTAATTCTCTCGTATGCACACGACTATTACGCAAATGTATAACATGTACACGCGCGCTTCGTTCGCGATGAACCCTAATCAAGGACATGCGATATTTCACAGACAGAATTTCCTCTAGATCCAACACGGAGATTATCGAGCAATGAATAGATAACCATTGCAGAAAAGTCACGCGAAGTTGAGCATTGTGCTTTGCGAGGATCGTATCGTAAAAGCGTCATCACAATTTTCGCGCCTAACTGTGAATTTCTCGTAATCTGCACATGATCTAATTTCCTTTTTTGATTGTCATAACTCCATAAATGAACATATACTCAACCAAATGAGACCATTTTCACATTATATTCATTGTTATTTACATATTACGTACAAATATTATTAATACAAATTTTTTATTAATTATAAAAGCCTTTTATTTTAATAAGATTTGAATAACAATTTAATTTGTGACTCAAGTTTACATATAGAAATCTTCTTTCTCATTTTCTAATTCTGAATAAGATCACTGCACCAATCAATAAACAAATAAAACATTCATGATGTTGTTACAAATTATAGTGCGTACCTACACATACTTACCCCCCCCCCCACACACACACACACACACACACACATACACAAAATAACAAATTACATAACAGTTGGTTGTTTATTCTTTAAAAATGTCATGTGTCATCTATAAAAAAATAAGAAAAAGTAAATTTTTATTAAAACAGTGAAAAAATACAAAAAGAAATACTAGTTAATGATGCATACTACAAGTAAATAATCAATGTGTACTAAGAGAAAATAAATAGGTACATCTTTCTAATACATGTACGAGAATCATTTGAAAAGTTTTGAGCCTCAACATAAAGATAATATTTCTCGACCAAACCATTCTTGTACTATAATCGTACATATTTTGCAAAATATCTGTGAAAATTGTAGCCATTTTGAATGCTCAGTTGTTGTTTGAGAGTCATTTGTGCCAGTCGATGTCAGTGTTTTCGTTTGATGAAAATCTCTGTCCTCCGAGCCTAACTTTGAGCCTAGGAAACAGGAAAAAGTCGTTGGGAATCAGATCTGATGAATACGGTTAACGATAGTTAATTAATTCAAATCGCAATTCGTAAATTTTTGGCGATCGTCGATATTCCATTTTATCCGATTTTTTCATTTTTACAAAAACACTGACATCGACACAAATGGCACAAATGATTCTCAAACAACAACTGAGCATCCCAAATGGCTACAATTTTCACAGGTATTTTACAAAACATGTACAATTACCCTCGCCAATACCAGAACAATTTTGACGAGTAACGCCATTTTCATATTGAAGTTCAAAACTTTTCAAACGATCCTCGTACATATTTTTGACAGTCAACTAAATAATGATAGATATTATTAAATTTCTATCATAAATACATTCATTAAAATAAAGTGTATGAAGCGAAAAGTGCCTCTTCATAGAAGAGACTCAAGATTCAGCCGAATTGAAAGCGCTTCATTATTTGCTGCATCTTGTAAGTGGTTCTTTCGAGACGTATGCGGCATCGGCAATCTCCATTCGTCAAGATGGAATTTCTCTTGTCGCGCCCTTCTGTAAGTAGAATGCGCGAAGCAAGCGGAAGAAACGAGAGTTTCGAATTGGAATAACCCAGTAACAACCGTCGCGGCATTTTCTAGCTTTTGAGACGCAAGAAAATAACGATACAGCAGTACGCATACAATCATATGGTAAAATATGATAGCCTTCCGTATGAAAGGACTCGGGAGAACATCGTATTAGGAAAGAAATATTAAATGTAAAGTGCAAAAAATGCATTCTCAAGCCCAGTTAGAAACAAACGACAGTCGCAGTCGTCGCAAACAAGTGTGGTAAAGTAATAAAGTATGCGACGAAAGAGTTCGAAAGAAATAAAAATGCAAAATAATGCTCGTATCTACACGATATTGCTCAAGTATATAAAAATTTAGCAAGCTACAAATTTGAGAATTATTTTTTAAGTTTGACCAAAATAATTACGAGTAGTAATCTCAAGCATGAGTAATGCTGGGAAAAGTTTTTTAATATCCTAGCAATCAGTTTGAGCATTCTATATAATTACTTTAATGATGAGTGTCTTCACGAGTTTTACATATTCAAATCTGATTTATTTTCCACGTGATTGATGCAGAATGCGAAGATGAAAAAATGAATTGATGAAAGACATGGAAACGATTGTGTTTTGATAATAAGAGAAAAAAGAATTAAGTATCAGAATTGCTCAGAGAAATTATTATACATACATAATTATTTAATTCCAAAAATATGCAAACATGCAAAAGGAAAAGAAAACGACTTCGAATTATTTTCGCGATTTTTCTAATGACTGAATTTTATTTCAATGTAACAACTAATCAAAAATATTTTTTCACTAAAAAAAACCTTTGAAAAATATATGCAGTGTCCCGAAATTTTTCGTCAAGCGCTCTTGCGTAGATAGAGCGGATTAAACCGACAAATTCTCTACCATTTTGTAACTTTTGCAACAAAATATCAATTACTAAAAATTGCCGAATATTGGTCTTGAATAATTTTTTTCTCAAATATTATCAACTTTACAGAAGAACTGCAACAGAAAAAAATTGTTTATTTTCTTTTCATAGAATTCTAAGAATTTTTTCAGAATTTTTTATCAACTTTTTAGTACCGCATTTTCTTATATATACATACCTATATTGGCAACTATTTTCTTAAATTGATAGTATTTAAATTTAACAAGAAGAACGACTAAGAATTCCACTTTCATATTTAAATAAAGGTGGACCGATTTTGCATTCAAGTTAAGTTTCGACTTTCAACACTCGCGATGCTTGTGAACTTTGTAGTCGCGCATAATGAATGCGCTATAGGAAAAAAATGTCACGAACGTAACATAACCGTGACGAAGACTAATCGCAGACAAAATCGCCTTTATGGAGTTAAGTTTTCGGGATACCTTGTATATTTTCGATTTTGTAACATCTCTCTTTCTCTCTCCCTCCCTCCTCTCTCTCTCTCTCGATATATCTTTAGTTTCTCTATTTCTAAAGAACACTGCAGGATAGTAATACGCCATGTATATAAAAAAGTTGACTTTTTTTCTTTTAGACGGCTGCATATAGATACATCCAACGCACCAATCTAACTAAAAGCCCTAGGTATAAGCGCTTGTGCTACAAATGCATTCTTTCTTTCGTTGTTTTTCTCTAACCCTTTCCTAAGTACTCGACGGATGACAAACGGCACAAATAGAGTGCGAATAAAGACGTGGAATTTAATGCTGCATATGTCAAGAATGTTTTGTATCGCTCAGTATATCTATCTTCCGGGGAACGGATCCATGAAACTTGTGCACAAAGTTACCGAGGAACAATGCGTCACGAGTGAAATTGGTATATCGCATGTTTCCCGTATAATATAGTTGCCGTATAATATGACGCAAACTACACGTTGTCCGTGTAATGTAAGTGATGATGCCATATTCTGAAGTGATCACGATACTTTCCAAAAATTTCGACGGCCGATTACGTACATTCTACTTTGATTAAAATATAGATATTAAGATAAACAAATAACAGCCGCCTACCTTCCAGTTCGACGATCTTGCCGGCTCTCTTCAACGCCTTTACCGCTTCATCGTGTGTGGCTTCTCGTAGATCTTCGCCATTTACCGCCAAAATGGCATCGCCGACGTAAAGTTGCTCAGTAGCGTCCGCTGCCATGCCTTTAAAGATCTTCGAGATGAGGATTGGCATTTTGTTCTCCTTGCCGCCCTTTATCGAAATTCCTAAGCCATTGTTGTCACTTTTGACCACACGGACAATGCGCTTCTGATTGGCCACCGAATCGGGCACATCCGGATCGTTCAAACTGTCTACATTGTTATTGTTGATGTTGCCGTTGTTCAGGGCGTTGTTACCGGTCTCACAACTCTCATCGAGCGAAATACTGAGATAATCGTCTTCCAAAGAAACGAATACGCGATACCACTGACCGCGCACTTGAGTTTCGAGAATGCCCGCACGTCCTGACGCTGAGGATGAGGCACCTGTAGTCGTGGTAGTCGACGAAGAGGATGACGATGTCGCCGCGGTCACCATCGAACTGATGCCCATTACTCCCATGGCCGAAGAAGCTTGGCCGCTACCACACAACTCTACCATTTCGATTTCTTCGCAAGCTGTACGCTGCAACATACCAATAATTGCAAACGTATAACTTTTTTTTTCTTTTTAATTTATTCACTTTAAATATTTAATATGCGCATTAAACTTCATGATTGTTTATTGAGCAAGAGAAAGAGAGATTAAAAAATAAGAAAAACATTTCCTCATAAATATTCAGAAAATCTTTCGATCGTGAAATATAAACAATGAAAATAAAAATAAAATTGGAAATGAATATTTTTATGCGAATATACATACATATCTGCTATTCGTACAAAAGTATAAACAAGAGGCACAGTTTTATGGGAAAGAAGAGATTTAAAAAATCTTAATAACTTTATCTTATGCCTCGTTCGATTTTCAATGAAAAGCTCGAGAAAAATGGCAACATATAAAATGGACGTTATAGTGCATCGCGAATAAATGGCGCCGGTACTCGACGACGTGAATAAATCAATTGTACTATATGCTGGCGAAATTCGTAATTTGAAAATAATTGATAGCGGTCGACAGTGACGTGGTCGAGCTCTCTTTGTTTTCCTCCTACACCATTATTTCCATCAATCCAGTATCGCGCCGTAACAATAGCGTTACCACTGCCCGCGTAAAATGGTATATGGGCGCAACGGAAAGCAAATAATTAGAAGAAAATTGCATGCGCTTACGAAATATATATATTGTATATGTGTGTCTCTATATACCCTATACATACACGATAATATTTGTGTGCGTGTGTGCGCGCGCGCGCGCGCGCGCGCGCGCGTATGTGATAGATTTCAACTAATTCGCTATCTATACTTTGTTTTTAATTAATTCTGAAAGCTTTAATGTGAATCGTGTTCGAGGAGAATGTTTAGTGAGAAATCATTAGTTCACAAAACAAGAAAACTCAGAAATTTTCAAAACAAATAAAATCAGAAATTCATGGTCATAAAGTTCTGTCTCTATCGAATTTTGAGAATCACAAAATAGTATGTTTAACGTTTAATGGAAAAAATATAACATCATTTAGGAATACAATGTTATTATTTTAATGCGGGCAAAGAAATCGATATTATTAGTTATTTAAACAGTTTTCAAATCTGGTAAAAATGAATTTATATATATTTATTATTAGTTTTTTATTTATTATTAATTAATTTATATATATTCATTATCATTTTGTGATATTTGTACAAAGTGTTGAAATAAAATACTTTTACAAACATTTTTTAACAAATAAATTCTTTTAAAACTCTACAGCTACTTAAATATATATATAAGTACTATGCAAAAGTAATGGAATAGCAAGATACCGTAAATGACAATGACCGCGTTTAATACGATAATATGTCGACACGTAGATATGTGGTAAGGTTATAATTGAAGTGTTTGTCTCTGGGAATTAGTCCTGCGTCAGTTCTGTCTTCATATTGCTTATGTGAAAATGCACGGACTGTCTCTAGATACTTCTAAATCATGTTTTAATTAACATTTGACACCTTTTGAGATCATAAATTTATAATATACCAATTGAAATAATTTGTGAATTATACTTCTATGACGCAAAGATTATACAAAAAAATTCTTACTTATCATAAATAAAAATCTTTAACTTTAATTATAAAATAAATACATTCAGGGGCGCGCGTTCTCATATTCTGAAATGTTTAGTTTTGTAATCGTTTATGTTCTTAAATCTTTAAGACTCCATTTCTTCCTAGAATCTTTTTACTTCTTAAGTCTTTGCTACTTTTTATTTACATACAAAGATAAAAATACAGAAACATCAACTATATAAGAATTTCCTTCCTATTGAAATTCTTAAATGGAAGGTTTGAATACTCCTTATATTTTCGATAATAATATTGAATTACAGCCTCTCTCGTTACCATTGACGCAAACTTTGAAAGGCATCGTGTATCACTATGCAGGGTTCCAGTATCATGAACTAAAGATATTTTACAAACTAAAATATTACAGAAAAAAGACAATACTTCCGTATGCTTTATAACTTAATTAAAATAATGTAATATGATTATAATATATAAATAAATTTATATGTAAATCAAGCAATAATATAAAAAGGTATATTATAATTTCAATATCTAAAAATCGATGTAGATGTGTGTTACAAACACTACCCAAGCTCGAGATGTTGGCATAAAATATTAAATGATTGTATAAAAATTTACCGACATCAATTATTATATAGTATATAGTCACATATACTTATGTACAAGATGTCCCGTAAGTTTTGGCCAATCGATTTTGTGTAGACAGAGCGGGCTAAACTGTGAGTCGAAAAGTTTTATCATTTTACAACTTTCGCAATAGTTAATAAGATATTAATTTCTAAAAATTGTCACTTTACAGAAAAACTGCAAAAGGCAAAAATCATTTATTTTCTTCTCATAAAGTTCTGAGAAAAAAGTTCTGTAAAGTTGATAGTATTTGATAGTAAAAAATTATTCAAGATCAATATTTGGCAATTTTTAGTAATTAATATCTTGTTAATTATTGCGAAAATTGCAAAATGGTAAAACTTTTCAACTCTGTTTGATCCGCTCTGTCTAAGCAAAAGCGATTGGCTAAAACTTACGGGACATCCTGAATATATATACTTAGTATATATAACAACTATTTCTTGAATTAAATATTTCTGAAACATCTTAATTTCAAATTGAGTCGCTCGTAAAATAAATTTAAAGTTAAAAAATAATCAAACGCCTTTTTGCACACATAAAGCTACAAAACATTAAATAAATTAGCTACTCTAATGACTTTAGTATTACAATGTTTCTTCAAATTCTTTTCCTCAATTTATTACTCTCAAGATATTTTACTCTAGAATTTATTATTTAATGCTTTACTTAAAATACATAAGATTGGCAAGGAAATAATGGATCATAAATATAAAGCAAGATATAAAGAAACTGTCGACACTTACTAATTACTAAAAATTCCAGCTTTTCTAAATTTTTGTAGGTAACAGATACCGTAATTAATAAAATTGAAATATCTTACATTCTTTTCAAAAATAAATAAAACAAATAGCGATAAAAACAAATTCTATTAAATTTTTCTTTTTTACAAAGTATGCTGCATTTATATCAATTTAATATCGTGACGATAAAACAATAGTATATACAATAGTATATTTTCAAGGTATTTAATAATACTGATAATAATAATAATACTACTCTAATAATACTGATATATCGATAGATAGAGTATATATCATAAGTTATAATTTAAAAGCATTTAATAACAATTATGTTTTTAATTGTTAAGATAGATCTGCATGTAAACACAAGTTTTAAAAACCAATGTAAAACCTCAAAACCCTAAACATTTTACGATCTTGAATATTCAAGGATTTTAATTTTGCTTTTATAAAGAATCTAAAAATATTAAATTTTTATTATGTAGAATCTGAACGTTCAATAAACTCTTGACATGTTTTATGAAATAATTAAGTTGCACTCACGTTATCCTTCCTAAAAGCTCCGTTGACAAAATATTTGGTAATATAACATGTAAATAGGCTTTTAACAGTGCGAATAAAAAAATGTAAAAAAAAACGCAGGGAGCAGTAGGCGGCACGGCGCCATTTTAACAAAATTGATCCACACAAAGTATTAAAATGCGGAAACAGACTCGCTTGGTCGTTTCAGTCGATATACGTACGTGCTGCACGAACGAATGCGACCAACTGTGTGACCATGCGTGTGGAAAGAGCGCGATGGAAAGAGCGTAAAGAGAAAAAGGAAGTAGGATAGAAGGTTTGGAAAACTTCGATTCCATGTCGAGTAATCGGAAAATGCATTACGTGCATGCATTATATCGTGGAAATAAACAAAAATGAAGAACAAAAGTGTCTTTCAGTTGCTCCAATTATTCGAGATATAAAGTAGAAGTTCAAAATTATATTTAAAAAAAATTTCATTATTCGTTTGTTTTCTTTTTAATCCTTGTTTGCATAGAAAGTCCCATTTTTAATATTAAGTAACAATCTACTTCAATTAGTAGAGCTCTGAAAATTTTAACTTTTATATTGCGAATTAACTTCGTAATCTTATTATACTAATCTTAATTTATACTAATCCTCCAGAAGATAAATAAAATTCATTAAATTCATTAATTTTTGTCAATAAAATATTGTACTACCAAAAATAAAATTCTATATTATGTATCATTTCAAGAAAATAGTGGCGCTGCTAGTTTAATATTTAAGCTGGCAGGACCACAAAAAAACAACACAAGGGCAAAAATTAATATCATTGAATTTGTACTAATTTGTATTACTGAAATTAAGTTAATATTTTACATGTATTCTCTTTAAAAGACTTTATTAATATATACTTACAGTCTATGAAGTATTCCACATCAAATCTTTGAAACATCATTTTATTTTTTTTTTAAATTTGTTAACACATTCTACAGATGAAAATATGGGACTCATGTTTCGCGAAAAAATGTGAGATTTTTTGTGCAGCTATTGACGCTTGTAAGTTGCAGAAATTCAAAAAAAACATCGCTCATATGCAAACATTCAAATTATTATATCGTCAAAACCATGTCATATAAAAAAAATGCTAGAGACCGATTTTAAAGATCGTAAACTGTTCTATGAAAGGATTATTTTTAATTTATTATTTTCATATAAATAAATCGTTTTCTATTTGTTTACAATTTTTATGAACATTTTTTATCGTCAACTCATCAATTTAAAAATTTGATTAAAATATCATCATATTTTCATTTCAATTATGAAGTAATCCTGAAAATTTCAAAATGAAATTCGAAATACTCGAATGGATTGTATAGTTAAAAACTTCAAGTTCCATTTTGAAACTGTCAGGGTTATTTCATAATTGAAATGGAAACAAGATATTTTTATAAAATTTTTAAATTAATAAGTTGATGATAAAAAAAGATACATAAAAATTGTAAACAAATGGAAAATGATTTATTTAAATGAAAATGATAAATTAAAAATCCATTCATAGAACAATTTGAGATGTTTAAAATCGGACTTTTAATCTCGGAAAATTTTGCATTTCTTTTTTTATACAAATAGTTTCGACGATATAAACGAGCAACGTATTTTATGAATTTCTGCAACTTACAAGCGTCAATAACTTCACAAAAAAAAAACATTTTTTTCGCAAAACACGTGTCTCATATTTTTATCTGTAGAATACGTTAGCAAATTTAAGAAAACGACGATGTTTCAAAGGTGCCCGATTTGACATGAAATGCTTCATAGATTGTAAGTATGTATTAATAAAATCATTTTAAAGAGAAAACATGTAAAATATTAACTTACTTTCAATGGTACAAATTAGTAGAAATTCAGTTGTGTTAATTTTTACTCTTGTGTTGTTTTTCTTATAATCCTGCTAGTTTAAATATTAAATTAGCAACATCACTGTTTTCTTGAAAGTAACACATAACATAGAATTGATTTTGGCAATACAAAATAGTACAAATTCAATCCTATTGATTTTTGATATTATTTTTCTTTTTTTCTTCTATTTTAAATTGGTCCTACCAGCTTAATATTAAGTTAGCATCGCCACGATTTTTTTTGAAATGGTACACGGTACAAAATTATCATTAATAGTAAAATTTAGTACAAAATGGGTACTAAAAATTTCAATAAATCCGATATGATTCTGCTGATTTCCTGTTAGCTTTATAGAGCTGATCCTCTAATATGTAGTCGTTATACAATAAGCACACACTAAAAATAAATACAAATATTAAGCAATATTTCCATTCAAACACTTTTTCCTTTTTTTTCCTCCCATCTCTTTCATTCGCATTTTCAGTTACATCCCCAATCTAACGCTCTTTTTCTCTATTCTTCTTTTTCTCTTGTTCCCGCACACGCGCACTCAGTCAGTGGCCATAAACTACTAGTATCCGACGCACGCTGAGGTTA
Organism: Acromyrmex echinatior; assembly: GCF_024713525.1. Classification (NCBI taxonomy): domain Eukaryota; kingdom Metazoa; phylum Arthropoda; class Insecta; order Hymenoptera; family Formicidae; genus Acromyrmex; species Acromyrmex echinatior. The sequence goes on from NC_141868.1 coordinate 9,494,026, forward strand.
TTGGTTTTTTCAAAGGGCTTGACAGTGCCGTATACATGCTGCTGTATGATGTACCTACATCTTACACAGATGAATTTTATTCTTCAAAGAAAAATATGTCTGAATTGTTTTAATATTCACGCAAATTTTTATCAACGTGTCTTATGATATAAACGAATATTTCATATAATATAAGAGTCATATTAATACTTTCATCAGTAGCAGCACGAATTAGGCGCTCAATTTGAAATATATAATACTTTTAAACATAGTTTGTATTCTATGTTAATCATATCACTTCTTATATTATTTGCTTTTGCTTTCAAAGAATAAAAAACTAAGATGATTCAATAATATTTTGTGCACCTACAAGAGTAAGTATAAAATATTTTAACTAAATAAAGAAAAGTCTCTACTTAAAGGATGTATGACTATATAAGAAACATGCATATAACAGATTACGTATTAGGTGTTGGAATTAATTCGTAGCGTTTTACAAGTGATGGGAAGTACTTTCATTAATGTATTTTTTAATGCTCATGTGAAATAAATAACATTCTTTCATTAAAAACGCTACGAATTAATTCCAACACCTAATATATAATTTAGGAAACATTTAGAAATTCTACAAAAATATTTAAACAAACATTTCTGTGTTATTATAGCGTGTGCCATATTCAATTTTCATAGAAGTCAATGTAATCTTAACAATACACTACGATGCAGAAAGAAAGTATTTTCAGATTTCATGTTTATGTAAATTTATTCTTTTATCGTGTATCATTTTTAAATATTTTAGTCACACAGGTTCGACAATACTAATTTTGAAAATAATAAAAATTACAAAAATATAACATTTAAACATTAAACGATTTTTTTATATTTTCTATATACTTCCTATCTTCCTATCGTTTATGTGAACGTTATAAAGAGAAAGAACATCTATAAGAAAAACTTAGATACACAGATCAATGCTAAAAACTTTATGTATTATAGATTATAACAAATTTAACAAAATAATATTCTTGTAAAAATATTCATAGAAAATGTTCTAAATTTTATTTTGTTATATAATATTTAACAAGTTACATACTTTTTTAGTAACAAAATCAATATTTGTCGCAAAAAAATTAAATACTTATTTTTTTAAACCTGCAACTAAATAATAAAATATGATAACGACAAATTATATTGTATTATCATGTATAAGAATTTGGAAACCTATAACATAATACATTCATATGTTTTAATATGTGATTTCATTCTGAATTTTTGCAACGTGTTTTTCACTACACCACCATTGTTCTTTTTGGCAAGCATTCGGCACCATCGTCATTGCTATCAACGAACGCAACAGCAAATGAAGAGCCGCGAATGCCGACCGGTTTTACGTGTTCGTCTCCGCTCTAATTCAATTACGCCATCCGGTACAATCTCTCCGTCTACTCGGTGGCGTATTTATAGCCACGTGAATAATTTACATTTTTCCACCATTTGCTCTCTTTCCCTTATTCTCTTTTCCCTTATTCGCCTTTGCGATAGGTGTCATCCACGTAATATCCGTGTGAAATCTGGTCATGATTCACGAATGATTCCACCAAATTGACCTCTACCTGCATCGTCGATTCGTTTTTACCCAATTTCATGTACATCGCATGTTATCAAAGCTATTCTTTTCTATCAGACACATTGTTAATTAGTCGCTCTTCAATATGATACCGATTTTCTGGAGCATTAAAACTTGTATTTTATGCTTAATTTATTTTTCAACTATTATGTCGAACCTGGAACGTAAACATAGATAATCGATATTATACGCAAAATGTTTCATTCAAACAAAATAATAAATAACGATAAAATTAAAACTAATAAGAGTCAGCGGGAATAGATGCATATAGATATTAATTTATGTAAAATACATCAATTTGATAGATGATATCCAGCTTTATTCCAAAATCTTGAACCTTTCCACTCTTTTTGGAGTTGATTATGTATAATTTGCTGATAATGATTTCAAAAAGAGTAGAAACGTTCAAAATTTCGGAATAAAGTTGCACACCATCTATCAAATTGAAGTATTTTACATAAATTAATACCTATGCGCACTTATTTCCGTGCTGACTCTCATTAGCCTTAATTTTATTGTTATTTATTATTTTAAAGTTCGAAAATCCGATTTAAATTATATTTTTTATTATTGTTGTTTCATACAAAGCAATATTTTTTGGTCAATGAACGGAGAAGAGAAATTTTACATGTAAAGCAGTTTTCAGTCTTTTTTATTTATACAAGGTGTTTGGAAATTAGTGACAAGTCTTTCGCATAGGGGCAAAATAGACTGAGAAGACTCTACCATTTTGCAATTTTCGCAATAGTTAACAAAATATTAATTGCTAAAAATTGCCGAAAATTGGTCTTTAATTTTTTACTTAAATACTCTCAACTTTACAGAAAAATTGTAAGAGACAAAAATTATTTTCTTTTCATAGAACTCTACGAATTTTTCCAAAATTTTTTATCAACTTTTTAGCACTGCATTTTCTCATTTTTACCAATATAAGAAAATATTACAAAATTCTGAAAAAATTCTTAGAGTAGTATTCTTCTATGAGAAGAAAATAAACAATTTTCTTCTCTTGCATTTTTTCTGTTAATAGTATTTGAGTAAAAAATTATTAAATACCAATTTTCAACAATTAATTTCTTGTTAAATTACGAAAATTGCAAAATGATAGAGGACTTTCTTCTCAGTTTAGTTCATTCTACCCTTGTGCGAAAGATTATCACTAATTTTCAAACATCCTGTATATTTCAAAAACTTATCAATTGATATAAAAAAAATGTATTATGTAAAAGTTAATTATTTCTATTTAAATAATATTTTTATAAATAATTTTTTCAAAAATTCATATTTTTCAAATTATTTTTAAAATCATCGACGAACATAAATAAAGATTTATTATTAAAACTTTCATATAAAATATTTTTTAATATCTTTAATAGTTTTTGAAACGTAAAAAAAACTGAAAATTGCTTTAGATATAAAGAGTAATCTCAGCCGCAATTAATGTTTTTTTGAATTTTTTTATTTATGAACCTATTCTATAACCTACATATATACAAAGTTAAATTAAAATTTAACATTTAGAGATTATGTTGTTAGATACGAATTTCTAATATTTTAATTTGAAAACATAGAAGCAATTTTTAATCAATATGTTTGAATTTCGCACTGAAATTATAAATTGAAAAAAGTTCTGAATTGTATAGTTAGTATTGCAAAAAGAAAAAGTAGTAGGTATCTTATAAAATTTCGTGTAGAAAACATTATCCGATCAAGGTTATCTCAAAATTTTTTTAATGAAATCATTAATTTCTTTTATATAAATTGATTTATACAGCCATTCTGCATAGAAAAGAATTTAGGTAAGATTGTCAAAAGATCAATAATTTACATATTTCATCAGGATGTTTACTGATATCTTGTAAGAAAATTTCCTGATAATTCTCGGATTTTTTTCTAAGTATTTTTTGTTCAAAATGCAAGATTAGAGAATTTTTTTAATGCAACTTTAAAATAAATTAGAGTGCAAATAACGCAAATAAACTACATATTAAAAATTGATAGAAGAGACAAGGATTCCACGAGACTATATATATCATTTTCTGCAATTGTAGAGCTGCGAAACTTATAGGATAGTGAAGGGGGGGGGGCTTACTACAAAATAGTGTCTGTGAACTACCTTATTCTGCCTAGTATCGTCTTCTATCGTTATTCTGATATTTTTAAAATATAAAAACTCACTCAACTCATAAAGCACATACAAGAATATACATGTATGTACATATGTCATACTTATCTCTTATATTAGTATACACCTTATTTTGAGTACCCTTATTGCACATGTTGGATTATTCGTGTCCTGGATTAATTTTCATTACTTTTACACGTATATATAAATCATTAAATGATTTTTACATATATTTTGACATCTTTAAAAAATATTTGTACAGCTATATATTCATAACAAATTACAGATAAATTGTTATAATTAAATATAGTTAACAAAATGAGAAAAATACATTGTTTCATATGAAAATGTAAAACTCTGAAACAAAAATATTTAAAGAAAAAATAGTTCAATATCTTAAAATTGATATTCTAAATCTAATCTTCTACAGGAAAAAAATAGTTCAAGTGTCAGCTGTTCAAAAAATTTAATTATTGAGTAACCTAAAAATGATGTTTAATATGAATGCCTAAATTGAAGGTATATTGCATTTATATTTTAAATAATGCATTTTATTATTGATATTGTTAAAAAAAACTTATAATTTATTAGGAAAATATTCTTTATAACATTATAGACAACACAATATATAATATTGACAACATTTAACGCAAGGTTGCAAAAAATCGTGTTTATTAAGGACTAATAAATCATTTTAAAATTAAATTCTTTTTTTTTTTTAATAATTCACAAAATATTCCCGCAATACAACCGAGAATTAGTTGAAAATAAAAAAAAATAAATTTTTAGTTACAAAAAATGTACACTCTGTACACACGTGGGGTCATTTGTGACCCAGAGATAAACTTCGGAATTATGCCAGTTAAAGGATACGTACGAAATGAGGCCGGCAACGCATAAAACTTGTTCTCTAGATGTCAAATGTTTTTTAAGAATCGAAAAGAGACCGATATTTGACTAGGTGCTCTTAGTACTTTGAAGAAAAGAAATGCGCAGGAATGACCCAAAGATGTGTATTAAAGATTACCGCCGATTGTTAAAATTTGCGATATCAAGAAAAATGATAAAAAAAGAAGTATTTTCAGAAACAGACAGAATTTAAATTTAAAAATAAAATTTCAAAAATTCCCCGATAAAATTCCATGAAAATCGTGAAAATTCCATGTTTTCCCAATAGTAAACAGCCTGTCCATACTTTATTTTGACAAACTCCTCATGACTTTAAAATATTCGTGATTTTCCAAAAGTGATTTTTAAAGTATTTAGCAACGTAATAAAATCGATTAATATAACTCTATTTATATATAACACAGATGTAACGTATTAGTAATATTATTATATAGAATTACTTTCTTTTAATGTTATAATATATTTTCTTTACATCAAGGTATTTGTTTCATTATTTCGTGTATAAAAATCTTATGGCAAAAGTAAACCTAAAAAAGAATAATCTTCAAATTATAAAACATTTTTGCATTTACATTTAAAAACATTTAACATACCACAAGGTTCTAGAATCTTAGACGATAGTGTAAAATAAATAAATATGTGAATATATTATGCATTATGAATATATTATGTGAATATATTATGTGTATGTATATACATATAGATGTATAACTATTTACCGTTTTACGCGCGTGTATGGGCATATGACTTCCGGTGGGCAATAAGAAGTTCGTCGCCAGGTCTGTTTCTCTCTCTCTCTCTCTCTCTCTCTCTCTCTCTCTCTCTCTCTCTCTCTCTCTCTCTCTCTCTCTTTCTCTTTCTCTCTCTATCTCTCTCTCCCCCTCCCTCGGAAAAGCTTTTACCGCAGCTATCTCTTTTCCCTTTCTTTCTCTATCTATTTATCAATCTCTATTTCCTTCGCTGTCACTCTCTCTTCGTGAGTCCCGATCCTGCGTGACGTCCAGCGTGTCGTTCCTCCGTCGCTCTCACGTGGCTTACGACATGCGTCACTGCCAGTTGGGCTAATACGATCCTCGATCTGCGCACGAGCCAATCACACAACCGCCCGTCGGCTCTCTTTTCAGCAACCTCGACATGTTTTATCGCTTCTTCAGCGATCAGTCCTATCCCGGATCACCCTATCTGTCTTTCCGAGAGATCGATGTGATCGCTTGATCTACTAACAGTTCAATCTATGCATCGAAAACTTAGATAAGCAAGTGTCACCTGTCCGCCAATGCAATATTAACGGAGGAGGAGAAAATAGTAGTCGTCTGTAGGATACTGAATATGGACCAGTCGATTCGTTGTCTCGTCCACAAATGGATATACCTACTCTCGCAGATCAAACACGTTTTACTCTCGATTGTATGCCTGTAGTCTTCTCTCCGTTCACTTTCGCTTGCGAGAGCAAACTCCTTCTATGAGAACATATTGATGATCGTCAAAGTGCTTCCACTTTTGATTAAATGCTCTACCGAACGCGAATGGATTTTCGGAGTAAATTTGTAAATTTCAAAAGATTTTGAAGAAACTTATTTAATTCTAAAATTATCTTTTGATCCTTGATTTTTGGAGTAATTTGCTGATTATCATTTCACAACCTTGGAATGCTCCAGAGATCACTATAAATGATCAGATTAAGTTTGAATTGAGTAGAATAGCTGCAGCTACTATGAAATTTTTTCAACGTCCCAGTTTTGCATTATGGAACACTGTCGAGATTTTGACTTGTCAAAATTGTAGACACTTTTTCTCTTTGCCTCTCTTTAGTTACCAAAATTGGTAAATATTTTTATTAACTTTCAACTTTTTAATCTTGATATGTTTAGTGCTGCTTATGGATAATCGCTCTCTCTCTCTCTCTCTCTCTCTCTCTCTCTCTCTCTCTCTCTCTCTCTCTCTGTCTCTCTCTCAACTCTTTATTATTCCCCCTCCCCACAGTTAGATTTTCAATTATTATTTCAATGTCCTGCAAGTTTTTAAATCTTTCAATTTTAAAATTTTTTAAGTATATTTTCGTGTTCAAGTGTCAGATTTTCAGATATTTATATCATCACGTTGTTACATCGACTTGTGTATGTACTCGAATTACATTTTACATAAATATTGTATGGATAAAACTTGTAATCTGTAATATCGGAATGTATTTAAACTCTCGATTTAAGTTTTTAGTTCGACAAAAATTTCACTTGTTTCTCACAATGATATTATATTGGCACAATCAACTTTTAAAAATGACAGCCGATTCCTCAAGAATTATCATCAATTTTTAGAAATCACGAACAACTTGTCGAGTGATATGTCAAAAATACGCTGCAATTGATTAGACGAAGATGCACGCATCGATCGTACTTGAACGTCTCGGGGCAGGAACACGACGAACCGAATTTCAAAGGACACGTTGCACTACGCGATGCACGATAAATTTCACGCCGCAAATCTACGAAAATTCGCGTTTGAAATTCCAACGTCGTCAAAATTCAAACGATCGACGCGATACGAGACGCACGACGCAGACGACGCTTCGCGAGGAGCGACCATATCGGTAGCGCGAGTCACGTAAAATCACGATATCACCTAACCTCACTCCGCGACAGCACCAAACGTACTGAACTGAGCTTACTGAACTATAAGATACAACGCAGTTCATGCGCCGGAGCTAGCCAACCTGCCCCCACCTCCCTCCCCCCCCCCTCTCTCTCTCTGCCGTACGATCCGTTCCGTAGGTGGTGATGAGGAACGGTGAGAGAAGAGAAGGGCGCCATACGATGACGTCATGTGATCATAAGAGAAATAGCGAGGATAGTTCGATATAGCAGCGCGCAATTTGCACTACTTTGCGCGAAGATGCATTCTACTTTATCGACGTGCGCCATACAAAACAAATATATCGGAGGAGCTGATCATGCGATAACAACTCTCAGAGAACGTGTCTGAAAGATATCCAAAAAACGTTTCGAACAGATCTTCAAGATTTTTTCAAAAGACATTTCTTAAATATTTTTGAAAGATAATATTCTTGAGGCTTCCACGGGTGCTTTCTATATAAAGATTATGCGTTTCGCGGGTTTCTTCCGTGTTCAGATTAGCATTCCAAGAATGGATCTAGATACGGAGGAAACCCACGAAACGCATAATCTTTATATTTTCGAAAGATATCAGAAAATTATTCAAGTTTTGGAACATGTGTAGAAATTTACATTATCGACTGCAAATTTTATTTACTATATAGGTATATTATAATATCGAGTGTATGACATATGGTCAATCTGTGATTATAATATATGACCTATAAAAATATTGAATATCAATTAATTTGGCATTCTAATATTTTGTATTTTATTGTACTGTTACTATACTGGATCTGGACACGGAAAAAACCCGCGAAACGCATAATCTTTATATTTTCGAAAGATATCAGAAAATTATTCAAATTTTGGAACATGTATAGTAATTTATATTATCGACTGCAAATTTTATTTATTATATAGATATATTATAATATCGAGTGCATGACATGTAATCAATCTGTAATTATAATACGTAATAAAAAAATATTAAATATCAATTAATGTGGCATTCTAATATTTTGTATTATATTATACCGTTTTACAACTACACAATTATGCGCGAAGCTGTCCGGAAACGCGTTGAAGAAGAATACGAAGTAGTGATGCCGATTCTTGGATCGATGCATCGAGAATCGATTTTTTTTTGCTCTTAAAAAAGCGATTTTTAATCGATTTTTTTATTTCTCGATTCTTTCAGAATCGATTCAATTTTTCAGAGAATCGTATCGACAATTCTCAATTTTCACAAATCGTTAATTTGTAAAAATTGAGGATGCTTTATACCCATGCAGCGCAATAATGTAACGCGGAACGAGAGCAGAATCAAGCGTCCCGCACTAACTGCAATTGCAGTAAGATGTAGCAGTAAGCAAATCGGTCAATCACAATAGAGTAATTTTACGTTTCTATTGTGATTAGCTAATGCGATTACTGCTACGTCTTACTGCCTTATGTTTTTGTAAGCCATGGGCTTTATATTAGAGAGCCTCACAGAGAGAGAGTGTTACAAATTGTATCACGTGATCCATCTGTTCTGATTGGACATGGGCATCAAAGCTCCATAGGCATGGAAGAAATTGGAGAAACTGGTCACGTGATGCCCTGATTGGACATGGGCATTTACGTAATACAATTTGCTACTCTCTTCCTACGAAGAGAGGAGAGAAAGAGAGGCTCTCTACTTTATGCTTAAGTCCATTAAAAATATATGTAAGTTGATGTTAATACGTAAGTATAGTGCAACGCATTCGCTGAGTCATAGTATCACGTAGTAGTAAATCGGTCCGATTTATTGAAAATAAGAAAATATAGTATTAAAAAGTCGATAAAAAATTCTGAAAAAATTCTTAGAACTCTATGAGAAGAAAATAAATGATTTTTGTCTTTTGCAGTTTTTCTATAAAGTTGATAGTATTTTAGTAAAAAAAAATTAATGTCGATAAGTCGGGCAGTTATTATAACCCAGCGAATTAATGCACTGCACCGTACACGACCAAATACAATGTAATAATAATTATAAGAAACCTCGTCTATATATTAGGAGTACAAATTAGTTCGGTTCATTTTTTTGTATTCAAAAATGCATTTATTTCAAAACAAAATGAATGAACAGATTAATTAAAGTATTGTTCATCGCTGGCTACTACTTTTCCCCATCTCTCAGGCAATTTTCGAATTCCATCTCGAAAAAATGACTCGTCTTTGGAGGCGATCCAATTTTGGAGCTAATTTTCGATTTCTGCGAAAGAAGTGAACCGATGACTTGCCAAATCGTGCTGCATCCTTCGGAACAAATAATCAGAAGGAGCAATGTCCGGAGAATACGGCGAGTGCGATAAAACATCCCATTTGAGCGTTTCCAAATATTTTTTTACAACTTTAGCGACATGAGGCCGAGCATTGTCATAAAGAAAAATAACTTTATCATGTCTTTGCTCGTATTCCGGCCGTTTTTCTCGCAATGCACGGCTCAAACGAATCAATTGTAGCCGATATCGATAATGAAATCGCCAGGTTTCAGCAACTCATAATAAACAACACTCTTTTGGTCCCACCAGATATAAAGCATGATCTTCAAACCATGAATGTTCGGCTTTGATGTTGATGTTGAGGTCGATGGCAACGATTGACCGAGCTTAGCGTAGTATTTTTTCTTCTTGGGGTTGTCGTAGAATATCCACTTCTCATCTCCAGTCACAATCCGATGCAAAAAACCTTTTCTTTGTTGTCTTTGAATCAGCTGTTCGCAAGTAAAAAATCGCCTTCAACGTCTCTCGGTTTCAGTTCATAAGGCATCCAATTTCCTTGTTTTTCAATTATTCCCATGGCTCTCAATCGTGCAGAAACGGCTTGTTGAATTACTCCCAATGATTCTGCAAGCTCCTCTTGCGTTTGACTCTAATCTTCTTCGAGTAATGCCTCTAATTCTTTGTCTTCGAATTTTTTTAGCTGTCCAGAGCAAGGCTTGTCTTCAACGCTGAAATCTCCATCCTTGAAACGTCGAAACCATTCCCTACATGATTTATCAGTTGGAGCAGTATCACATAAACTTCGACAAGCATTCGATAGGCTTCAGCTACACTTTTCTTCCAATTAAAGCAAAAAATTAGAACCTCCCAAATGCTGCTTGGTTAATACAAAATTCGACATTTCAAACACAGTAAAAATCAAGGTTTTTGTATGAAACTCAAAGCGATATAAACTAAATATTATTAGCAGATGTCTAACCTCTCTGAAAACGCCAAAATCAGTTGTCACTATGAACCATTCACAACAGCCGGAGCCAGCTTTTGGAAAATTAACCGAACTAATTTGTACTCCCAATAATATAAATATTGTTATTTATAATATAGATATCATAATTTTGATAATTAATATGTTGGTACATATGTATGTCCTAAGGCGAGAGTAGGGAGAATTTCCATTCTTGCCTTAAAATGTACACATGTACGTTCAGAGCTCATATATAAATCACGCGCATAATGCATAGCGAACAAGCATTTAGACAAGGACAGACAGACGTTGCAAACACTTTTGATCACTTATGGCTCTTCCAGTATATGTATGTTCTAAAGCCCATGGCATATACAAAAACCGAAAAACATAATCAATAAACAAATCGCCCAATCACGGTAGAGACCGTAAGGCCAGTAGCTAATCCAATCTTACGATTTCTTTACTGATCTTACGGTTTTATGTTTTTGTATGTGCCATGGGCTTAAGGATCTGAGCACAAGAATTGTCGTAACATTTACTTAGATTGTAGACTTAAATTGTAGACGTAAATAACGCACAAGCTTTCACGTATGATGTACAACTTATTGCCGTCTCTAAGAGACGGCAATAAATCATACGTCATACACTAAATCTTGTGCGTTACGTCTTAAGTCTCTAAAGTGTTACGACAATTCTTGTGCTCATATCCTAAGATCGGAACACGCCTAGAGTTTACAATCAGATTAACCTAAAGTCACTAGATTGACAAAATATCGTAATGGTATCCAATTTTTTAAGTATTTTATGTCATATTGAAAAGTAAATGTTTTTTTTAAATAAAATTTTCAAAATTCCTTATTAAAATAATAAAGAATTTTCGAAAACCTGAGCTCTTACAATAATAAAATTATTAAAATAATTTTTTAATTAAGGGAAAAATTAAGGAAAATTTTAAGATAGAGAAAAGGAAAAAGGAAAATTTATTCAGAATTTTCGTTTTCTATCTCGTCCTCTCTCTCATTCTCTCTGTTGTCTTCACTTTCATCTTTTCTGTCGTTCATTAATTTTCTATTTTTGCGCGTGGTCGCGTTCTGCTCCTATATCTTTCTTTCGCCGTACGGAGAGCTTCTTTCATTCCATTTTGGAATTCGGAGCGATTTGGCTTATTGAAATGGCGATTTCTGCATATGCCTTCTGAAAGAGAAAGACAAGATTGTTAAAATATAATGATAATGTTACCAAAAATTAAGTTCAAATAGAAAATAGAAAGAGATTTTATCATAAATTGCTTGTATAATTCGAGTATTATACAACGGTATAACGGTATCGCTGTTCTTCATTATTCTTATTGCGTCCCCATCAAGTGAAATTTTTTAATATCGAATTGTCTTTCTTTAAAACACAAGTTTATCGTTTCCTTTAAAATAAATCCGCCGTAGGCAAAATAGTGTTATCTAAACAAAAAATGAGTATTTATTATTAGGATGCTTATAAATCGTACGATATATTTTTTAAGTCTGTTGGCTACAGGATAGACAGATCCGAGAACATTTCTTTTTTACCTAATAAACAGGCTTGAAAATTTTATGTTACGATAAAACAGACAAATGTAAATTAACTAAAAAATACATTTTCATTTGTCGTACAACATATTTTTTAAGTGTATTGATTGACTGCAGGATAGAAAAATGATCAGCTCTTTGGAATTTATTCATCCTGCAGCCACTTATACACTTGAAAATTTTGTCATGGGGCAAGTAAAAACGTATTCTAATGCCTATGCACTTCTAATGTACTACGCGCTTAAAACAACGTTTCAACTTTTTTGCTTTTTTAATTTTTTCTGTTACATTTATTTAGAATATTTTTTCAAATTGGTTTTTGAAATCCAAATTTCTGTGCTGATCTTGTTTCTAATACATTGTCAGACTTATTATCAGATTATGTTGCTGTGATATTTCTTCAATTTACTTTTTTGATAATTTATCAGAATTATTAATGAAGCAAATGTCTTTTCCCTCTAACAATCGCGTGAGTAGTATTACGCGCTTAAAATGTTTCAACTTTTTGCTTTTTTAATTTTTTCCTTTGCATTTATTCAGAGCATTTTTTCTAATTGGTTTCTGAAATTCATATTTCTGTTGATCTTGTTTTTAATGTATTGTATCATTCATAATTTTTTCCGTAACCGAAAAATGTGATACAGACAAGTTAGCCAATAATCCCAAAAAACTTCTTATTTTCATAACTGGCTCAAAAACATACACTCCGCATAAAGTTAGTTTTAAGACGAGCAAATTAGCTTTTCTCCCAAACAAGAGAAAGAAATAATCAATAAAAAGAAAAAGAAAAGAATAGCTTATCAAAAGAGAGAACGAGAGAGACAGAATACGTAGCAAGATAATTAATATTTGTATTTAATTTATTTATATTTAATTTATTAATTTAATTTAGATTTATTTTTTCAAAATCTGGAGACACGTAGTGTCTCGGCGCTAAGCCAAACGCAGCGACATTACCGTGCCTCCTTTACAAAAAAAAAATTAATTCATATTAATTATTTTAGGTAATTACATTATTATTATGGAAGAACAAGTACATTATACATGCATTAATTCGTACAAGTTATACTGTATCACATCGAATTGCTATTCCGTCCATTTAATGATGTCATGTACGATGATTTTGATAATGATCAAGATTTTGACAGACATATTATTATAATTAGACATAAATCTTCTCTTGTAAATGAAAATGAGGGGAAAGCATAGAGGAAAGCAATTATTTGCAAGTCATTGATACATAGTTTTGCATCGAATCTTAATGTGCATTATGTTTCCTAAAAGGATATGAAATACATTTGATATAAAATACCTTTGTTTGCAGTTGTGCGGAAGATAAATCATTCATGAGATAGACATTATGAAATCTGTTTATCAAAATTTCTCCATAGTGTCAAAGTAAAAGATATTAAGTCATACATTTCCAGTAATTGAGAATTAAAATGGACTGAAAGAGTGTCCTTCAGATTTACTTTAATTAATCTATGTCTTAAAGAAAGTTTCGTCAATTCAATATTAAAAAATTTCACTTGGTAGTATTGTATCTATGACTAGTCATATGCACCTTTTATTTCAAGTATTATTGATATTAGAAACTGATATCTGAATGTTTATTTGTCTCAGCATATATAAGTCACTTAGTACATCAAGTATTGTCGCGATACAAATGTCATATTCACGTATAATTACGCACTCACGTAAAATATCTGTGTATTGATATACTTTAGCCGATCCCGACAACGCCTGAGGACTATCGTCCTGAATCGTACCGTGACACCGCCTGAGAGTTGTTACCCTGAGTCACTAGATCGGTGCGGAGACACGCAACGAATGTCTGAGGCCGTCGCCATAATATTGCGTTTAATTCGAGAGAATCTCTAAGACTATGAAGAGAACAGTAGTTCACCATGGCACGGTCAAAACTCGAATGCCAGGAAATCATTCCTTCCCGATTACCACATGTCGTCGTCGAAATCGCCCGAAATCGTCTCCTTTCCGCTGATCCGTGGATAAAAAAAAAGGCCGCATATCGATGTCGCCGAGATGTCGCGTGTATTATCTCCGCGCGGATAAACCGGAAAGAAAGGTGTCGGATCGTGACTCGAGATCAAGAACACCGAAAGTATCTTTGTTTTATGCCTGCTTCTGAACTTATACCGTACTCTTTTGATGTCTTAAGATTCGTCCGCTTAGCGCTTAATTTTGTCGTGCACGACCGTTTGAGCTCATATACGGAACATACTTCCCCCATTGAGAGAGTAATGATCAACTTTGATTGCGCATAAACAATGTTTGTGTGTGTTCGATTTGTACGCATAAATGAGGTTTGTAGTTGTTCGACTTATAATTAAATTAATCTTGTATACTAGTTGTGTGAATGTATCGCTTATGGTTACTCCATTGATAGTGGACAGAGACTCGTCACAGGTCTCGTGATTTCTCTGGATGCTGTCATGATGGAAACTGTTCGTGTATTACTCCATCATTGTCTGGATATAGTTTTATGATTCGACCTAAAATCCATTGTGTGCAGGGTAGACGTTTGTTCTTTATTAATACGGTCTCGATATTAAACTGCGGACCGTTCTTGGTCCACTTGTGACGTACTTAGAGCTCGTTCAGGTATTCTAGGTACCAACGTACTCAGAAATCTTATCTCACCTTAGATATGTGTTACCAGGTGGACAAACGGTTGGCTGGAACACATGTCAGATCACCCTCGGGGAGGACCGTTAGTGGTCTGCCAATTAAGCAATGTGGGGGAATTAATACTAACAGATCGTTAGGATCCGAAGAAAGCGCGGTAATCGGTCTAGAATTCAAAATCCCCTCGACTTCGGTAGTAAATGTGCATAATTCTTCATACGTAAACAATGAATCTCCTATTTCGCGTCGGAAGTAGTGTTTAAAAAGCTTGACGGTAGATTTCCATAATCCACCAAAATGTGGAGCTACTGGCGATATAAATGCCACGTTATACGATGTTCGCTTGTAAACCTATTTGTACGTTCTTTATGAGCTTCAAAATTAAGAAGGACGTATAATTCCTTTAATTGGTTGTTAGCTCCCACGAAGTTGGTACCGTTATCAGAATATATATGCTCTGGTATATAACCCTCTTCTCGCGGTAAAACGTCGTAGTGCAGCTAGAAAGTCGGATGACAAATCGCATACGACTTCCAGGTGTACGGCTTTTATGGATAAACATATTAGGTGTACAAATAAGTTTCCGCTATTTTTCATCAAAAAAATTAAGCATTTATTGAGAGAGAACGATACATAATGTTTTATTGATGTAAGTCAAAATGTAAGTGCAAGTTCTTTTTGCGTTTGGCACGAATCTTCATTCAATAATGCTTCCAATTTCGCGTCTTCATACACTTTCGGCCTTCCGCTACGTTCTTTGTCTTCGACGTCAAATTCACCGTTCTTAAATTTTTGAAAACATTCACGACAACTTCTTTCACTTAAGGCAGCCTCACCATATGCTTCTACAAGCAATCGATGAACCTCAGCTGCAGATTTCTTCAAATTAAAGAAATAAACCAAAAGTTCCCGCAAATGACGCTTATTCGGCTCAAAACTCGGCATTTTCGCACAAAAAAAAATATATGATGCTGATACAAAATCGCTAGTATTTCAAGGTTATGTTGTTGATGTCCAACCTTACGATATAATGTTTTACATCAGACAATTTTAACCATAGCTTGCTAGTGGCGTCTTTTGTCAAACGGCGGAAACTTATTTGTTATCTAATACAAACACGCATATATAAACCTTAACACGCGTCCTGTTACGGAATTTCCGTTCTTTAATGAAAAACGGCCCGCAAAAATCTACGCCGGTATTGATGAAGGGAATCTTGCGCGCTTCGCGCACATGAACCGAAGATAGATTTCATTTTGGATTCGTATTAGCGTTAAATCTAAGACAACGCATTTGCAAACGATTTTCCGCACATGATTCCTGTCGTCGAGAAACCAGAATCTCTGACGTAAAATAGCTAGTATGGTTTGAATACTCGCGTGGTAGTTTGCCTTATGTAATTCACGAATGATATTATCGGTCAAATGATTACGGCTTGGTAGTAGGATCGGGTGTTTCCGAGTAAATGTCAATTTCGAACCTTGAAGACGACCTCCGACCCTTATTAAGCTGTTTTTATCTAAGAATAGATTCGCAATTTTACTTTTATCCGTGTGTTTTCTAGTTTTAAGACTTTCGATTTTCTTGTGAAATTGAGTTGCTTGTAAAATCTTCAAAATCCTTATTTCTTCAATAATTTCTTCCGCACATAATGTTCCGCTATATATGTTAGCGGGACAGAATCGAAGGCAATATGCGATGATTCTACATAATTTGTCATAGGAAGAATATTTATTTAAAATTTCGAGGTTATCCGATACTGTCATCAAGCACGTATTCTTTTTTAGTTCGGGGATTTCGCATATCTGTACGATCACGTTGAGCCAATCATTCTCATCTTTGATTAGCCAGGATGGGCCTATAAACCATGTCGAATCTCTATAACCCGATTTGCTACGTTTTAAGACGCTGCGGCTCAGTTTTAACCAGTGTAGCACTATGGTTGAGTCACACCAGAAGATCATCTTGCTAGGAATTAGATTTAGTGGTAACCTCGTGATGTAACTGTGCTAGCAAAAGTGCTCCACAAAGCTCGAGTCGTGGTACAGTCACAGTCTTTAATAGCACAACTCGCGATTTAGCGCATAATAAATTGGACATTACGTTACCTTGATTCCTCTTCGAGGGTACGTAAATGCACGCGCTGTAACCTATATTGCTAGCATCGCAAAATCCATGTAACTGTATACCGCAATGATTTGTTATCAGTAATTTACGACGAAAAGAAACTCGATCACCTTCCACTGTCGTGTAAATTCAGCCATTCGTCGTATATATTTTGCGGAACGGATTCATCCCATCGAACTCCGGATCGTATATCTTGCATCAATTTTTTGGCGAATAGAATGACCGGACCTAATAAGCCTATTGAATCGAAAATTTTTGCAATTTCCGATAAGATATTTCGCTTTGTTACTCGTTCTGAACATTTAATCGAACTAGTGGAGTAGCATATTTCGTTGTTCCACGTAACACCTAAAGTTTTCAAAGCTCGATCCGTATTTAACGTAAAGCTGGCGTGTAGCGCGTTGTTTTCTAAATCGTTAATAATGCGTTCATCATTAGATGCCCACTGTCTAATGACGAAACCACCTTGCGATAGTAATTCGATCACTTCGTCTCGAATCATCTTAGCCTCATGAATCGTATCGGCACCAGTTAGCAGATCGTCTACGTAAAGATGAGATTTAAGGATCTCCGTGGCTCTGGGATAAGCGTAGTCTTCGGCTAGTTTCTGAATAACGCGGATCGCCAAAAACATTGAAGAAGAGACACCGAATGTAAGAACGTTAAGTTGAAGCGTCTCGATCACGTCATGTCTACGCCAAAGAATCCTCTGATAACGTCGATTGCTTTCATGCAAAAATATTTAGCAAAACATTTTTTCGATATCCGCGGAAATTACGTAGTTATAGGTATGAAATCGAATTAAGTGTGAAAATAGTTTATCTTGTATCATCGGGTCCTCTATTAGCATATCATTTAAGGACACACCAGTGTTGGTTTTTGCCGACGCATCGAAGACTACTCAGATCTTGGTGGTCTCACTTGTTTCTTTCATAACCGCGTGGTGTGACATATAGTAACCATCGACGTCAGGATCTTTGACTACTGACATGTACCTTAATTCTAAATATTCTTCGACTATTTTCGCATATTCATTTTTTAGAATCGTATTCGTGCTGAGTTTACGCTCTAATGACAAAAATATTTTAACGCTATCGCCCGCGAGTCGCCAAGATGTTTATTTATTACGTAAAACGGCAGCTGGACTACATAGCGCCCGTCGTCGCGACGAGAAATCGTTCTAATAAAATGTGATTCACATTCGAGTTCTTTTTCCGATTTCGTCGTATTTCTCGTAACTTCCTCTATTGTCCAGAATTTTGTTAGTGATCCTCTAAATTTGCCACGCAACATGTATTTTTTGATAATGGTTGTGGTAGTATTCCACCGGCAATCACCCAATCTAAGCGCGTCCCTTGGAGATGCAAGTCACACCTTTCGCGAGATAAATCAATTTGACCACCGGACAGTAAAGATAACATCGCACCCGAGCCTATTAATAAATTGACGAGTCGCGGTAGATAGAATTCAGAATCTGCTAATTTGATATTCGACGGCAAGTCTAATGAGTCTCGTAGGAAGATTTCTGATGGCATTAGATCTGTGATAGTCGGTATTGTCAGAGTTTTGTGGAAGTCATTGTACATCGACTGTATGGTGATTCGCACTATACTCTTCGATACAGTATTGACGATGTTTATCGCGCTAATCGTTGATGGTTTTTTTATTACTCGCACATTTAACCGCTCCACGGTGGCTTCCAAAATAAAATTTGTAGTTACACACGTGTCTAAGAGCGCTCGACATTTAATGCTATTGTGATTATTGCGTTTGGAATCACGGATATATATTAATGCGCTCGTTAAAAGTTGTGGAACAAAGCACAGTACGAGACTCGTTGCGCTGCGATCGGGTGATTTTAATAGTCATTTAGATTGAGCATTTGTTAAATTAGAAAGGTCTGATTTATTCGCGTTGATTGTCGTTATGTAAAAGAATGTTATGACGTTTCTGACATACCATACAATTCGAAAATTTACGCGGCGTCCCAAGATGAGAACGTAAGCAGTTATAACATAATTTCGCCTTCCGCACCATTTCAATATGCTCTGTTACAGATAATTGTTTGAACGCATTACACGTATAAAGTGGATGTTATTTACCTTATACACAATACAATTACGCGATGCCTTTTCTACAAAGGCTCGAATCTCTTCTTCTTGATCGGGGGTTCGTATTTGTTCTTATTAAATTCTATCAATTTCGGTCGTCCATCTCGACGCGCATACCGCTGTTTTGTATAGAAATTCATACAAGAGTTTGGGAAAAGTATCTCTCTTAAGTGACTGGTCATAGATACGGAACAGGTGGAAATAATAACGAATAGCAACCATTGTATAATACTTGTATTATACAAACAATTTATGGTACACCTTTCTATTTTCTATTTGAACTTAATTTTTGGTAACGTTATCATTATATTTCAACAATCTTGTCTTTCTCTTTCAGAAGGCGCATGCAGAAATCGTTATTTGATAAACCAAGTCGCTCAGACTTTCAATGCAATATGAAAGAGATTAAATATGTATTTTTTTTTAAACAGGAAAAGATACGGACAGTAGGAATTAAGCGCAAAAGATATCGCGCAAATAATACGAGGGCAAGTTTTTAGAAAAACATAATAAAACACATTTTTTTTAATCGATTTATTTCTATTTCTCAACATAGTCTCCTTTCAGCTCGATACACTTTCACTCGTCGATCAGTCAAAACAATATCGTGGACTTTATCAATGATTTCTAGCGTAGCAACCTCAATTGGACGTTCCGAACAAGGTGCATCACATGTGGATGTACGACCACGTTTAAATTTATTCACCCAATTATATACAGTCGCAAACGTGCAGATGTGCTATGAACATTATCCAACTCGGCTTCGATTTCTTTCGGCGTTAAATCTTTCATATGTAGATGTTTGATCATTGTACGAAATTCGTTTTTTTCCATTTTGCAAAAAATAGGTTGTTCACTTTAATCGTCTACAGAAATGAAATCACGCGATGAATTCCGCTCAAAATTTTACAGTAATCAGCTGAAAGATGCTACTTGTCAAAAATGTGACATGACACTGCGAGTGCCTTCTGACAGATTTTCTAAGAAATTATTGACTTGCTCCCGTATATCTATGAAGTGAAACTTCTTTGTTCACTAAAACGCGCTTATATGTTTCGGCTCACTTTTGAATCCTCCTCAGGGCAATACAAACTAACATAAATAATACAATGTCATGACTTATTTCGAGCTATAATTAAATTAACTTTAAATTAATATAATTAATAGACATTTCTTACGTCTTACAAAGTCTTCTTCAGTGTCACAACGCAGAACACACAATCTTACATTAACGAATAAAGAATAACGGATACAAAATTTAAAAACTCTCAATGGTGAAGTATCAAAATATAAAAAAATAAAAGAATATAAAAAAATATATAAAAAAGTCCGAACGTCAATAAGTATCCCGCCAGATGACAAAAAGCTAAGAACATTTGGATACTTCAGTCACCAGATCAATTATAGATCAATTATGTTCATCAATAAAATAGATTTGCCAAATTCCTCGGTTGAGATCGAGAATCCAGTTTGTCACAGACTTGTATCAAACGATTTGAGAATTCTTTAATTACGAGTATTTTATGATATTCTGTAGAACAAATAGATTTAAGATAATATATTATTAGTGTGAACAAGAGGTACAGAATCAAGTAATAACTTACGGTAATTTATATAAAATACTGTAATCTAAATTCTCCATCAAAGATCCGGTTAAGTACAGTAAAGACTGTTGCTCGTTTGAAAATTAACTAATGTAAAGTGTAAGTCAAATAAAAGTAAGTCAATAAAATCGAATGTAAAAACAAGTCTGTTCAAAACTGTGACCAGTTTTGTTCTCGTATATCATCAGGTATGTTAAAATAAGAGTTAATAACTCAGTATCTTTCATTAAATTTAAACTATTTTTTTGTTCTTTAAAGTGTATCATTTCAGAAATATTTCTTTTACGATTCTTTTCAAAATCAAGAATATTAACTTTCTCCCAATCAAAGTCGTGAATAGTTTCAGTGATATGTTTCAAGATTACTGAGTGCTTGGACTAGTCCAATTTCATATTATTGTGATGTACTTTAATTCTTGTCTGCAATTGTCTCTTCGTTTAGTCAACATATGATGCATCGCAGTTATTATAATTTACTTTATATATGACATTATTATTTTTATCATGTTGATTTTTGTCCTTATGAACTTTAATAAATTTATTAAGCTTGTTTAAGCACCTATAGCCAATCATGTTTTTAAATTTATTAATAGACTTAGTAATTTTATTAGAAATAGATCTTACAATATATAATATATAGGAAAATTCTCTCTCAAAAATTCTCTCAAAATCTCTTTCAAAACTCCATCAGTGTCAACGTTATCTGAGATGGTGTTATTAACCGTGGATGTTTTACAAGCCAGACTTTTTATTCTTTTGTTAATATAATAAAAAATCATTCCTAGAGGATAACTATTATCTTTCAAATTTTCTATTAAATTATATATTCTTATTATAGAATGTAGAATTTGACAATAAAATCGCTTTATCAACTAAGCTATATATAGTCCTAATTTTATGACATGTGGGATGATTCAAATAGAACGATAAATATTTATCCAAGAACGTACAGTACCAATCTAAAATAATGATATTATCTTTATTGATGATTGATAAATTCAAAAAATTCAACGGTTTTCTTCATATTCAATAGTGAATTTAAGTCTATCATGCTGATCATTGAATGAATTTAAAATTTGAGTGACCTTATCTTTAGGTGCAATCATAAAGACATCATCAATATATCTAAAATATTCAGAAACTCGAAATTGTAAAGAATTTAACACTTTCTCTTCTAAATTCTCCATGACAACATCAGAAATCATATGGGAAAGGGGGGAATTCATAAGTGTGCCAAAAGTTTGTTTATAAATAATCCCATTAAAAAATAAAATATGTCGATATTAATACAAATTTGACCGCATTAATGAATTCACTTTTTGGAATGTTTGTGGCACCCTTAATGGAGTCCCACTAATCCATTCAGCGCAACATCCAATGGGACATTAATGAACAGAGAAATAACATTTAATGAAACCATTATCTCCATTTTGCTAATCGTCATTCCAGTTAATTTATTTGTGAAATTCAAAACTATTTTTTATTCTACTTTTTGCAGGAGGGATACTCTCAGAGATAATATCTTGTAAATAACCAGCTAACGAATATAAAGCTGTATTGATTGAAGAAACAATTCTAAAGGGAACATCCTTCTTGTGTATATTTGGTATGGTTTCGGCAATATGGAATCACTTGACCGAAGACTCCATAATTCCTTATCTGAAATAAATCCCTACTGATGTCATTTTTTTAACATACTATTCAGATTTCTTTCAATCACCATTGCCGGATTTCTTTTGACTACCAAATATGTATCAGAATCTTAAGTAATTCAAAAACCTTGTTGTAAAAAGTCATATCCATGGCACGGTTACGTTGCCCTTGTAAAAAGTATGAGTTTGTTATTTTTATATCATTGTGTCATTAACTTAACCATCTCATTAATTTTCCTATCTTGATTATTCAAGTGTGGATTGTTATCCTCTAGGAATGATTTTTTATTATATTAATAAAAAATCTGGTTTGTAAAACATCCATGATAGTTAATAACATCTCAGATAACATTGACACTGATGGAGTTTTGAGAGAGATTATGGTTTTTCCATATATAAGAATTGTTCTAATAAAATTACTAAATCTATTAATAAATCTAAAAACATGATTGGCTATAGGTGCCTAAATAAGCTTAATAAATTTATTAAAGTTTATAAGAAGAAAAATCAACATGATAAAAATAATAATGTCATATATAAAGTAATAACTGTGTAATAACTGCGATGTATATTGGCCAAACGAAGAGACAATTGCAGACAAGAATTAAAGAACATCGCAATAATATACCATAAAATTGGACCAGTCCAAGCACTCAGTAATCTCGAAACATATCACGAAACTAATCACGACTTTGATTGGGAGAAAGTTAATATTCTTGATTTTGAAAAGAATCGTAAAAGAAATATTTCTGAAATGATACACTTTAAAGAACAAAAAAATAGTTTAAATTTAATGAAAGATACTGAGTTATTAACTCTTATTTTAACATACCTGATGATATACGAGAACAAAACTGGTCACAGTTTTGAACAGACTTGTTTTTACATTCGATTTTATTGACTTACTTTTATTTGACTTACACTTTACATTAGTTAATTTTCAAACGAGCAACAGTCTTTACTGTACTTAACCGGATCTTTGATGGAGAATTTAGATTACAGTATTTTATATAAATTACCGTAAGTTATTACTTGATTCTGTACCTCTTGTTCACACTAATAATATATTATCTTAAATCTATTTGTTCTACAGAATATCATAAAATACTCGTAATTAAAGAATTCTCAAATCGTTTGATACAAGTCTGTGACAAACTGGATTCTCGATCTCAACCGAGGAATTTTATTTTATCGGCAAATTTATTTTATCGATGAACATAATTAATCTACTGATGACTGAAGTATCCAAATGTTTTGAGCTTTTTGTCATCTGGCGGGATACTTATTGACGTTCGGACTTTTTTAATGTATTTTTTTTATATTCTTTTAATTTTTTACATTTTGACACTTCACCATTGAGGGTTTTTAAATTTTGTATCCGTTATTCTTTATTCGTTAATGTAAGATTATATGTTCTGCGTTGTGACACCGAAGAAAACTTTGTAAGACGTAAGAAACGTCTGTTAATTATATTAATTTAAAGTTAATTTAATTATAGCTCGAAATAAGCCATAACATTGTGTTATTTATGTTAGTTTGTGTTGCCTTTGAGAAGGGCTCAAAAGTGAACCGAAACATGTAAGCGCGTTTTAATGAATAAAGAAGTTTCACACTTCATAAATATACGAGGACAAGCCAATAAGTTTTTAGAAAATCTCTCAGAGGGCACTCGCAGTGTCATGTCACATTACTTTTTGACAAGTAGCATCTTTCAACTGAATACTGTCAAATTTTGAATTCATCGCATGATTTCAGTTCTGCAGACGATTAAAGCGAATAATCTTTGTATTTTTTGCAAAATAGAAAAAAACGAGTTTCGTGCAGTGATCAAACATATGAAAGGTTTAACGCCGAAAGAAATCAAAACCGAATTGGATAATGTTCGTAGCACATCTGCATCATTGTTTGCGACTGTATACAATTGAGTGAATAAATTTAAACGTAGTCGTACATCCACTTGTGATGCACCTCGTTCGGGACATCCAATTGAGGCTGCTACGCTCAATCAAGAAATCATCAATAATGTCCACGATATTGTTTTGACTGACGAGTGAAAGTGCGCGAGCTTGTTGAGGCCACAGGTATATATATCACATGGCACAGTGATTTCAATTTTGCACGAACAATTGGGTATGAAAAAGCTATCAGCAAGATGAGTGCCGTGTTTGCTCATTGTGGACCATAAGCGCGACCGTGTGACGATTTCAAAATGTTTTTCACAATGTTTCAACGTAATCCAGAAATTTAATAAATTTATTAAATAAATTTTTGCGTCGATTCATTACTGTGGACGAAACATGGATCCATTACTTCACTCCCGAGACGAAGGAACAGTCAAAACAATGGACTTCACCGAGTGAACCAGCTGCGAAGAAGGCCAAGACCATGAAGTCGGCCGGAAAGGTGATAACCACAGTTCTTTGGAATGCACGCGGCATAATTCATATCGATTACCTTCCGTCGAAGCAAACGATCAATGGCGATTACTACGCAGCCTTATTGGATCAACAACATATTAAAGAAAAAATGTCCCCATTTAGCGAAGAAGAAAGTACTCTTCCATCAAGACAATACACGGATTCATACGTGCCCGGCCACCTATGACCAAATTCAACGAATTCCGCTACGAATTGCTTCCCCATCCAGATATTCGCCAGAATATTTAGCCCCTATTTCCTGCTTCCAAACCTGAAGAAATGATTCGGAGGAAAGAGATTCTTCATCAGAGAGCAGCTCATCGCCGAAACAGAGAAGGGTTATTTTGAAGGGTTCAACAAATCATATTATTCAGACGGCTTGAAAAAGTTGGAGAATCATTGGATCAAGTGTATCGAGCTGAAAGGAGACTATGTTGAGAAATAAAAATGAATCGATCAAAGAAAATGTATTTTACTATGTTTTTCTTAAAAACTTATGGACTTGCCCTCGTAAGAAAATAAATGCTCTGATAAAGGGAGCAAATTTATACGTGCATCTTGAGATTCCAATTATTACTAAGGCCGCGGTAGTCTAAAAGGACGTTCGCACGGAATGCTAGAGATTCGGCTTTGACTCCTAGTTGAGATAATTTTTCCACAATAAGAATTAATTATTTATAGATTTCAATATATCAATCAACTTTAAAGATTGTTTTTTAGATGCGTAAGAGTATTGAATTGTTAAATTGCTAGCAATATAAAAAGAGTATGTAATGTGATAACAATGTAAAGATGATATGTCATTTTTCTTTTTATTAATTCTTTTCTATAAGATTATGATCTGATTTTTCTAAAATGAAAGAATAATAAATTCCAGGCCAACCTTAACATTTCAGAGATTTTTAAGGATCGCTGGACATCATGAAATTATCTGTTGAAAATGCGCTATAAGTGGCTAATGCCCAATCTTAATGTAGTCAAACGGATTCGACTCGTAATAATTTCTGTGTTTGATCGTTGTATTTCTGACCAATTGATTGATGTGTTCGTACAACGTTCATTTATTAGCAATTTCTACAATTGCTAATAATAATTAATTAATTGCTAATATTTTTTTTGTTTGGCGTAGGAAGGGAAAATCTTCACTGCGCCCTCTAATTGAAAAGACGTTCCGGTTGGGTTAAGAGAATGGTACCCTCCCGTCGCGAAAAGTGTATGTCAATAGTATTATCATTCAGATCAATAGTAAAATCATTTGAACTAATGATAAAATTATACGAACTCAACGACATTATCGTTATCGAATAATTTTATTACTTGAAGTGTTCAATAAGAAAATCATTCAGTCAGTGGTAAAATATTCTTTTATCATTGGATGTAATTCAATATCATTCGATTAATGGTATATTAGTTACTATTGGATACGCATCAATAGAAATATTATTTGATCAGTGATATAATATTTTGCCATTGGATTATTGTCAATAGAAATGTCATTCACATTGAAAACTATTCATTTATACAATCCAGTGGTGCTTTCAATGGAATTTTACCAATGGTAATATTTTACTACTGAAGATTTTATCACTGACCAGTGATAAAATTTTCAATAGTAAAATATTACCCCAGATAACCAAGTGCGATATCCTATCTTCTTTTTCTTTTTCTTCGTTAATGGCTCCCGCCTCCCGAAATAATAAACGAAGATCAATACGGCCAGATCACGTCCTAATGAGATATAAAAAGACAAAAAAAATGATGCAATGCCCGCGAAAATGGCGAAGCCCACGGACACCGGGCGCCTGCGTTTACGGCGTCGTCACGCCGCACGGACGCGCGTCAGGACGAACGAACGGATCGTCTAAAACCACGGAACAGCTGCGAGAGTTTCAATGTTCAGTCAAACACTTGGCAACACTTTCAAACATATGTGAACTTGTAACACCCGAACCGAAACGCGTCCGCCATAGTCCGAGTGATTCTTCGGAACTCGAATATCCGCACAATACGATACTCGCATAAAATACCGCTACCGTACTGTTATTGCCACGAGGTGGCGATGTACGGCGTAACTATATAGTAGCAATACAAAAAGTGTACATGATATTAGTTACATGATAATACAACCAGAGAGAAATCAGGTTTCTCTCTGGTTCTACAAAAGTATAGCGTATGATTTCCTAACCTAAAAATAGTCGTTATAACATTAAAATTAAATATTAGACAGTAGCTGATTGGTTCAGTTAAATTCGACCAGAGTCTGGCGCTCCCCGTCTCATTGTGAACACACTGGAGGGTATGCTGCGTCGAGTCCCGGTCAGCCGCACAGTAGTGGCACTGTGCTGTGTGTCTCCCTGCGGCACAAGTAATCGCCCTGTGCCCGGAAAGCACCTGCGCCATCCTATAGGACAGCCCATCCCACGCCTTGTCGGCCCACTCCTGTAAGCAGGGCTTGAAGGTGTTGGTTATCCAGGTGCCATAGCCGCCGGATTTCGATAGTTGAAACTCTCAGTGGCTATACGAATATCGTCTGTTATGGCGTCCACAACCCCCGGCACCGAGACGACCTCTCTTTTTTTGATCGCCCGGACGCGAGAGTACGTCCATGCCTGCACGCCTACTGCTAAGTCGGCAGGCAGCATCTCTGCCAGGATTGTGGCCGCCGCGTGAGAGACAGTATGATACGCGCGGGCCAGGCGGAGGACCATCTTTCTTTGCACGTTGTAAAAAGCACGCTTAATTTTAATGCTGCTCTCGGCCTCGCCAACCTCCACCGAAGCGCCGTATAGTATGCATGACATGACGGTGCCCGCATACAGTTTTCTCACCGACACACCCGGACCACCCAGGTTGAGCACCAGCGCGTCCACCATTCTGCCCACCTTGGGAGCCAGCGTAGCGAAGTGCTCGCTGAACCCATCTGCTGTCCAGGCTGATGAGCCTCTGCTGATGAGCCTCAAATACCGGATCGTGGGATTCATCTGAACGTGCCGTCCCGACGAGGACTCAGGAGGGAAGAGGTCTTCCATTCCTCGCATTGTGGAAGTACACAGTGAGACAAATATGTTCCCGGACAGGGCCTGAAAATCATAATTGAAACAACAAATATGCATATTTTTTGGTTTTATTATTCAAAATATTCTTCTCTGGCTTCAATACACTTGTTACAGCGATTCAATAGTGATTCAAATGCATGTTCTAGCTCAGTTTGCGAAATTGCCTCTAGTGCCTGTGTAGAAACTGATTGGATGGTCGGAATGTCATCAAAAAAGCGTCCTTTCAATTTCAATTTCAATTTTGGGAATAATGAGAAATCGCAGGGGGTCAAATCAAGTGAATATGGTAGATAGTTTAACACAGAGACACGATTTCGAGCCAAACATTGACGGACAATCAATGAAGTTTTTGATCGCTTCTTAATGTGTGTGGAACAAACTTCGCACAAACCTTCGTTTTACCCAAATCTTCATGTAATATGGTTCGAATCGTTTCTCTACTGATATTTAAAGCCTCGTCCATCATTTTTAGTGATGCATTGCGATCGTTTGCAACAAAATCACGTACTTTTTCGATCATTTCGGGTGTTCGAACCAAAATTGGCCGTCCTGATTTTTTGTCATCTTTAAGGGTCTCTCTGCCTTCCAAAAAACGCTTATGCCACTCAAAAACAGCTGTACGATCTAGACATTGACTGCCGTAAATTTGTTGCATCGATCGGAATGTTTCTGATGTACTTTTACCAAGTTTTGCGTTAAATTTAATCACTACTCTTTGTTCCATATTAAAATTTCTACCTCGACCAAAATCTTGTTTAACATGAACTGTCATATCTTCGTTATATGTCAACCAAAATGAATGAAACTTTGGCAGATGATAGCAAAATGTTCAACCTTTAAAATGCATGTTTGAACGCACAGATGTCGTCACTGGTTGCTGAGATGTGGTTCGTGTCCGGGAACATATTTGTCGCATTGTGTATATACACTCCGTTTTCTGAGGAGACACCTCCAGCCCCAGGGCTCTGATGGAGCCTATGACACGGGCGGTGGCGCAAGACGCATTATCCATCGCCCCTCCTCAGTTATCCCCCGCCGCGAGCATTGTGTCATCTGCATAGCAGACGACATCGGTCCCCGGCGGGAGGGCAATACGAAGGACGACATCGTATGCCAGGTCCCACAGGAGCGGTCCCAACGGACTCCTGCAGGACCCACACGAAACCGACACTACGTGTTCGGCACCATGCTCATCCGCATAGGTCCCTCTCCCGAAAATAGTCTTCGACAACAACGGTCAAATAACAACAACAATGTATGAATATTTTACGTGCTATACCTGCATTTAAGCTTAACTAACATGGCTCTCATGGGCGCGGGATCTGGAATACATCCGATCAGCGCGTCTCGGCTATACCGAGACTCCCAGTTGCACTAGTCCCAACAAGCAACTCACCATTGGAGCGAACGACTATCCATGCTCTATCAGCTAAGCAGGCTGGTTCCTGAGCATGATACGCAGCTCACCCGTCGACGTCAAAGGCTCCTAGCCAGCATATAGCTATTAACCACTACCGCGAATTCTATCCATGACTGGGCGCGAGCAATTGCCACAATCCCCGCGGTCCAATCTAGATCATCAGTCAGATCGTCGTAATCTAGGTTACTCCCAATTTGCGTCGCCTACACACGCGACACTGGTCGGCCAGCGCTTCACGTGCCGCCGGGGACGTTACTTCTCGGGAACGCTTCACAGGAATCTCTCAGCAACCCGATCACGGACACTAGCCCCTCGGGCCTAGCCCCGAGGCAGGGTGCCGAGCTTTCAACCTGATCGGCATCCTTCCTCCGTAAGCTAAAAAGCTTATTGGCTCATCCATAATCTTAAGACTATCAAGTGATTAGATAGCGTCGAGCCTAATAGAAACAAATTGATATTATGTAGGGCGCTGGTAAACTCCAACTCGGAACGACAGATCACGAGTCGAAACACGCAAGACATCGTCAAACCACCAACGCCCGAAAACGCGGCCAGATAAGGGGGCAGTCGGAAATATTCCACCGCCTCCCTCACCCGGTCTCAGGGGAGGAGGTTAAACGCGTTGGCGATATCTAGAGACACCGCCACAACCTCCTCTCCCTCGTATTGACCTCCGCAAAGGTGCGCACCCGGACAGGATTCATCGTAGAGCGACCCTCGCGGAAGCCATATTGTCTGTCCAATAGGCCATGCGCGCCTTTCCGGGAAAGGTGCCGGATGATTCGGGCAGCAAAATCCTCTGGAAAAGCTTGTCCGTCTCGTCCAGCAAGCAGATGAGCCGGTACTCTGCCGGAGAGTCCACGACTTTCCCTCCTTACTCAGGAAGACAAGCCCGGAACTCTCCATGACCGGGGAAAACACCTGAGGCGCTCCTCAAACAGGCACCTCAGGTGCTCCTTCATCGCATCGGCGACCAAGTCTTTCCGGGGATCCCATCCGGCCCAGAGACCTTGGCGGATCCTCCTAGTTTGCGGAAGGCCTCCACCATCTCCCCGTCAGTGACCTCCATCACCTCCCCTTATTTAAACGCGGGCGGCGTGTAGGGGAGAATGTTGTCCCCACGGCCCGCCGGAAACAAGCCGCCCACAATCTCGCACAGGAGCCAGGGATCCAGGGACTCCATAGTAGGAGACTCACCCGTGCGAAGTCTCTTAATTACAATTTTATATGGCCTCTCTATCCAGCGAAGAAACCAACTCCCGCCACGCTCGGCTCTTGGTCGCCTGGATCGCGCACCTCAGTACCCTCCGTACGGCTCGAAGAGTAGCATGATATCCGATTTCCTCCTCCGAGTCTCCTCTCACCTTGGCACGTAGATAGATCCGCCTGGCTCGGTGAGAGGACTGTCTTAAAGCTGCTATTTCCTCCAATCACCAGTAAGCCGCCCTGCGGGCCCGCGGTGGGCGACTGCGAGGCATCGAAGCATCGCACACCCCTCCCCCCACACATGACGTCACGAAGCCTCTCCGCCTCGCAGTCCACACCGTTCGGCTCGCCCCCTAACACTCTAACGAGGAGGACCCTCGTTATCTCAGCACCAGAAAAATGTCCTTTTCTGAGGGCCCCTCCTCCGTTTTGACCCTCTGCCGCGCGAAGGCCGGGCTCCGCCTCCGACTGGCATCCGAGATGGAGAGTGATATACTTGTGGTTGGAAAGAATTTCTGTCCCCTCTAATCTCGGACACTTCTTACCAGAGGCGGGGTGGTTCACGTGAGATCCACGATGGACCCACCCCGGCCCGTCTCGAATGTGAACGAACTTCCTTCATTCAAGAGGCAGAGCCCGAACCCGTCGGCCCACTCCTCCACCAGCCTTTCCCGCATTCGTCGCGGGGGATCCCCATCGCCATGACCAAGAGTTGATGTCCTCCGCGACCAGCGTCGGCGCCGAACATTGCCCTCTGACAAAGTCACCCACGGCGTCCAGCGCCAACTCGTCCGCCAGATTCCAGCTTGGCTGCTACGCTGATGAGCCTCCATTCCACAACGAAGGCCCTCCAATCCGTCACTTTTCGACAAGGGGGCGAAGCAGCCCCTCTCATCCCCCAGGCGACCGCAACGGAGCCACACATTGGCCGCCCAGCCGGGATGTCCAGCAAGGACTCGATACGGCTCCGCCATTATTCCCAGCCTGAGGCCGCGCTCCGCGAGTAATAAGTCCTGCGCTCCACGGCCGCGGCCATCCAGCAGCGTGAAGGACTCCATTGGATCGGGGGTCTTCACGCGGAGGGGATTGGACCCTTCCGCACTTCCTCCGATGGAAATAGGGGCTTAGGAGGTGTCTCCTCCCTTGAATTACTCTCGTTCCCCGAAGTCCTTCCGGCAGTAGTGTCTTGCTCTTTGACTGTTGCCTGTACCTCGATTCTTTACACCTCTCCCCTATGCTGGACAGAGAGAGGTTGTCGATCCGGCTATCGGTTCCTTAAGCAGGAAAGTTGCCCTCAGCTTCCTTATGGATTTGACGCTGAGGTCCAGCTGCTCATGGAGGTACGTTTCCTTACGAAGGTTGGCTATCTCCCTCTTCTAGTCGCGAATCTTCTCTCAAGGCAGGTTACCTATCTCCGTACACCCTTTTGTTAAGGACCGCACGCCGCGAATATTCGCATATTTGTCTCCCAGATATATTTCCGGTGCGTTCCTTTGAGGTTCGTCGACTCTCAGCAACTTTACAGAATGTTCCGTGTTCTTTCGTTACCGTCTCGAACAGCTCACCATTGGTTTGGGCGTACTCTTTCTCAGTCAGTTTGCACGCATCCCGCAAGCATTTTCTGGCTCTTTTGCTGCTCGCTTTGACCATAGGATTGAATATGTCCTTTTCGATGCCATCGAGGATGTCCTCTCGTCCCCACTCCTGCAAATTCCTGGTGAAATAATGGCGTTTCATGCGGTCCATATTCCTGGAACGTTTACTACCAGGGTCATCCTCGCTTAGCGAGATGATTTCATCCCGGGTCTCCACGCTTTTCTTTCAGGACGTTCTCGATATCGGCAGTGCCGACCTTGCAGAGGAAGCCAGCGAGGCCATGGAATCCGCGCGTGATATGTTGCTCGCAGCTGATGTGCTGGGGACTGGAACTTCTCTTCCTATCACTGCTGGAAGAGGAGGGGTTCCGGTTGATCTCCAGGCGTTCATGGAACGCAACCTGGGTTCGGCAGCCCTTCTATTATGACCATCAGAGCATCCACTGATATAAGCGATTCCTCACGGGACATTTCGCCTGAGTAGGGTTCTCGTCTGCGTATCTGCTTTTCGTGCCCGGGATCCAGGACCTGCTCCTAACCGCCAGACGAAGGCCTCCACCCAGCTGCTGGTTCTCTCCTTCTTCGCCGCAATCGTAGAGGCTGCTTCTATGTCGTCAGATTGTTTTAAAAATGATTGAACCATGGTGTCTGCTAATAATGCGAACACCCCGCGGCCCCCCTCCGATCGGGAGTGGGTCCACCACTCCGGGGGTATTTACCCGCATAACTACCCGGAAATTGTTACGCTATCCGGCGGACTGGGATGGGCATCCAGTCCCCGGTCCACACTATGGCTTCATTCCCGTGCCGCGGGGCCTCGGGCAAGCGGGGTACTATCCTTGGTCGCTAATCCTTCTAGGGACTCTAGGCTGCATCATTCCTCACATCTTCTCGAAGGGAGCAGAATCTGCGGCCCGAATACCCCTAGTGAAGTACCCTATTGTACAGGCCTTCCCTATTTAGCGGGGGGGGCCCGGGACACACTTAAACCTTTCCGAGCCGATATCCCCCAGTCGGCTGTCCCGGACAGCAAGAAAGGCAGCGACCCCGATCGCGAGAAACGGCCCGGAAGGGAACCCTCTGACCACGACAAGATGGTATCCTGCAAGGGCAGATACCATATAACATTACGCATGCAACACCCAACCGTACGACCATGCAAGAGTAATAATATTATAAAATGACTTAAAATGACTCCTTCACCATCACGTTCTATCAAAACATACATAGTAGCGAATACGATTCATAGATTGTATTGAAGTTTTGACGAGAATAGCATCATGTACGACTATACCATAACTAACAAAATTTGTTACCTCAACATCATGATTTACCTGTATAAAATATCATCCTATAATAACCATATGCTCTCTATAATGTGACTTGGCCTGTTTAATCTGATATGATTTCATCAGTTCTATATAAATCATCTTTTATCAGTATTGAAAACCCTTCTAACTCATGTACATCCAACGTCGAGACAAATGTGACAGTTTTGCTGTTCAGATTTTGTTCTTGAATTAATCGAAATAACAGATTTGATTTGTGCAATCGATCTAACATAAGTTGTGCAATCTCAAGCAGAACAATAAGTCATTATGATATCAAAATGATGTCAAAATGACTCCAAAATGATCATTAAAAGTCATGTTTCAATTATTTTCGATTCATTTTAATGTTATTTTGACGTTATCATAACTTACTGTTCTGTTTGGGATCTCTTCCGAATGCTCAGCGTCTGATATGATGACCGAATGAAACATATTATGAAGAGCAGCAACATTTAGAAAATCAGTCATTAGATTAGGGGAATCAATTGGATACACCATAACGATTAAAATACGCGAAGCAAGTTTTAAGATGATAACCATTGATAACTTTCGCGACAAACTTAATTTTAGTGATTAATCGCAAACTATTACCAAACGTATCATTTAGTCGACTTTCATCGGGTGAAATAATATCTGACATTTTAACAAATCCCTTACGTTCCAAATATTTCCTAATGTCATGAAAACCTCTGTCAACACAAATACACCTATGTGAAATCTATAACGCACCTCAGGCATCTTCTCCATAATTGTTCGCATGATGGTTGCATCATTTTCAGTGGTCTTGAAAGGTCTTAAAACGTCTATGATAGATCCATTAGGAGCAACACATACCATAGGTTTTATTAAAGGACATTGTTTATTCATATTACAGTAGGATCTTTGAAAAACATTGTTCGAATTTCTATGTATATAAACATAAGTCCCATATTATTATTAAAGACGTTTCTTTAAGGAAATAGTAACTTACAGGACATATGTGTTTTTTAAGTATTTGATCTCTGCTTAAATGTGAAAATCCTAGATATTGAAGTGTAAAGTCTGTCGTGATTACATTTCGTGCACTTTTCATTAATCGCTCTATAGTACTACATTTACCATTTACAAAAATATGAGCAAGGTTTTGATCGCTATGTCCTGTTCTTAGTTTTACAAGGTAAATTGCAAGCGCATTTCAGTATGACGCTGTTCACTGTGTCGTAAGGATATGGCAGCTTATTTAACAATCGCGAGAAATTTTCTTTATTTAATCCAGTCCAATGCTCCACAACAGTATCCTCTATATCTTCAAATCGAAGTTTACTGTTGAACGTTGTTGTTTAATAATCTAATTATGTAACAAATCGATCATATTAGTTATTTGGTCCGCTGTAAAAACTTGAGTTGTTTTAATAAGAACCTCTATCCATAAGTATTTATTGTGATGGTCACACACGCGCCTCTACAGGAATATAAAACCAAAAATCTTTCGCAACCTGACCGCGAATGTTCTGCGACACACAATGTCAATCTGTAGAATAACCAAATATACACTTTTTTGACTGCAAGATGCCCTACTAATGTCTAATTTAATTTGACAAAGAGGCTGCGGAGAACTGTAACGTTAAAAACTTTTCCATTTCTCGTTTCAGTACGTTTTCTTTTATATTGGCACCAACATGACATATACATTTAAATGTGTTGAGTAGGGCTCTTGTGGAATTACTAGACTCTTGTTCCAAGAAATCTAGCACTTCAGTCAACAAATGTTTACGCGACTGGTTTTTTACATATTTTCCACATTGCCCATAGTGGATCTCATCGTGACCAATAGTTGCTTCGGAATGACTCCGTATCAAAGACTGTTTACTCTGATTGATACATTCGCCGCCATTACAAGAAAATCCGAATTTCGGTGACATGATGGCATGAATCGCGACCAAGAACTTAGCCAGATTAATGAACTGTACCAAATATATTTTAGATATCATTTTAATGTTTTTGGTACAATCCGTTATCGCCGTCATCGCGGGGAGGTGCCCTCGACGCAGAGAAATTGGATAAGACTAGTGGTACATGGTCATAATATCGAACTTTGAATAGTTCTAGCAGGAAACCTCTCCTATAAAGTTGGACTTACTTTGCTAATTTTTTATTCTCTTTTGATACCTTAAAATTTTAGATATGTCTCAAAGTTTTTCATCTGGGGCCCAAATAAAACCCTTATAAAACTGAACATAGATCCTTTGAGTGCATTCGACACTTCACTTTGACAAAAGTTATGCTCAAAAAATCGAAAATATATAATTTTTGTATTGTACATGATATGTATGTAATATATAGCAAGTATATTGTGCATATTTAAATGTATGAATATCAAACACGTAGTTGATACATATGTAGCAAAATGTAATTGTTTGATTACGAACGAGAATAAGAAAATTGATCGGCGAAATCACGCTATGAAGGTGAATCAAAAATTTATTAGGTGTACAAATAAGTTTCCGCCGTTTTTTATCAAAAATTAAGCATTTATTGTGAAAGAACGATACATAATGTTTTATTGAAAGTATTGTCCATCGCTAGCTACTACTTTTTCCTATCTTTCTGGTAGCATACGAATACCGCGTTGGAAGAACGCTTCATCTTTTGAGGCTATCCAATTATCGATTCAATTTTTGATATCTTCATATGATGTGAAGTGCTGCTCAGACAGGTCATGCGCCATCAATCGAAATATGGTAATCGGAAGGGGCAATGTCTGAATACGGCGGGTGGGATAGAACTTCCCAATTGAGTGTTTCCATGTAGGTTTTGACCGGCGCCGCAACATGTCGAGCATTATCATGCAGGAGAATAATTTTGTCATGCCTGAAGTAGTAGTGAGCGCCTTTTTCCTTGAGTGCTCGGCTCAATCTCATCAATTGTGTTCGGTAGAGAGTCCCAGTAACGGTTTCGTTCGGTTTGAGCAACTCATAATACACGACACCAAGCTGATCCCATCAAATACACAACATGAGTTTTTTTCCATGAATATTCGGCTTGGCTGTCGATGTTAAAGCATGGCCAGGTGATCCTCATGATTTCCTCTTCTTTGGGTTATCGTAGTGGATCCATTTTTCATCACCAGTGACTATACGATGTAAAAAACCCTTTCGTTTATGCCTGACAAGCAGCATTTCACATATGGAAAATCGGCATTCAACGTTTCTCGGCTTCAGTTCATATGGAACTCAATTCCCTTGCTTTTGAATCATTCTCAATGATTTCAAACGATGTGAAATTGCTTGTTAAGTCGCTCCTAATGTAAGTGCAAGTTCTTTTTGCATTTGGCACGAATCTTCATTCAATAATGATTCCGTACACTTTCGGCCTTCCGCTACGTTCTTTGTCTTCGACGTCAAATTCACCGTTCTTAAATTTTTGAAACCATTCACGACAACTTCTCTCACTTAAGACAACCTCACCATATGCTTCTACAAGCAATCGATGAGCCTCAGCTGCAGATTTCTTCAAATTAAAGAAATAAATCAAAAGTTCCCGCAAATGACGCTTATTCGGCTCAAAATTCGGCATTTTCGCACAAAAAAAAATATATGATGCTGATACAAAATCGCTAGTATTTCAAGGTTATGTTGTTGACAGATGTCCAACCTTACGATATAATGTTTTACATCAGACAATTTTAACCATAGCTTGCTAGTGGCGCCGTCTTTTGTCAAACGGCGGAAACTTATTTGTACACCTAATATATCATTAATAAATCATGATTTAACACATAAATCATATATATATACGAAAAATACAATAATTAATTACACATAATGGCTCAAATAAAAGAATATTAACAGTTATGAACCAAAACAAAACAAATTTTAATGTACATGTGATACAGTTGATTAAATAACATGAAAAGAAAAACAAGATAAAATATATCTACATAAAACTAATATTTCGACCCCCTTCGGGTCATTATCATTGTTGTAAACTAATATATATATGTATTAATATATATATATATATATATATATAATGGTTGATTAAATAGGCTAACAAAGATAGATAATTATAGAGGTACAATGACAAAAAATGATTAAAAGTAGATCTTAGTTGTTTAGGCTGTGATTTCAATTATATGTAGTCGACGGAAAGTAGATCCTGGATTTACGCTAAACATTTAAAAAATATCGCCGAGTATCAAACGATGAATATGTAGTTAACGGAAAATAAATCCGCCATGGTTCGATTACAAAGGGTATTACCAAATATAAAAATAATGGCTGATACTGCCATTAAGTAAGCCAAATTAATATTAATCCTTCTTACAAAAAGATTAATCCGGATTCTAAGATTGAATTATATAAGAATTAACATGTATAAAATTTTGTTACCAACAAAGTATGTGACATATATAATAGGTATATAGTATAAAATTCGGTAATATAAATAAGACGGAATTTCAATAAAATATAAAAGAAAATACAAAATAAAATGGATAAAAAAGATAAAACAGAATATAATAAGTTAAACCTATAAATGTTCAGAACCTAAAGTAATTAATAAAGAAGAGGAAATATTTTGAAAATACAATACGCAGTCCAATTTAATAAAAATGTAGTGTCAGAAAGAAATTGTTGAGTCAAAAATTAAAACTATAATATTGTTATGCCCGAACTCCGTCTCATGCTACACTGTATTGACCCGTGGTGTTAAGTTATCAAGACGATGCGCCGTTGTTGATAGCCGCGACAGATCTTGGGAAAGCTGTCGTTCGTTCGGAAGTGCTTTTCCATATTACATATTACGGTATTCCTTGATTGTTCGTGCTGTATTCTCTTACTAATAAAAGAGTTCCTTATCATTTCTTACTTTTTCTTGAGTCTTTTCCTTTTCTGTGACTCGAAAGAACACGTCGCGAGTGTGATCATTGCAAGGCGGGCACAACATTTTGGGGGTTCGTCCGGGATACGAAGGGTCTTGAATGATTCGTTGACCGATTGTCATGAGAAGGAGAGCTCGAATGGAAAATCTTGAAGGATCGACGACCATTCTACGAGAAACAGAGACGACAGCGGAGGAGGTAGCTTCTCAGATCGAGAAGACTTCCCCGATGCAAACAGACAGTTTTGCGGGAGATGTGACAGTTGCGAGAGGAACAGCGTCGAGCGTGGACGGTGTTTGCGAAGTCAATACATCAACGAGATGTGCAGATCTAGCAATTGCAAGAGAGACTATGCGAGATCTCCGCAAAACAGTTAAGTCTTTCTATTAATATTTGATGTGATTCTGTCGCGAATACATATGAGTCTGACCCTCTTGCAAGTATAACCGATCGTGTTGGTTCTGTCGCGGGAGGGAATTCTGTCGCGAATGTTCGCATGCGTGATCTTGTCATGAGCGTTGTCGGCCGTGTTGGTTGCAGGTGGAAATTCTATTGCAAATGTTGCAGGTGGAAATTCTATTGCGAGCATGACGATTTGGTCGACGTACCGCTGATGTACCGTTCTGCATAGATACAGACGGGGGTGCTGCTAATCATTTTGATGTAGAGAGCCTATAATCAGAGGCATCATATGGGTATCACTTGTAATTGGTCCGCTATATTTTAGCCATTCCCTCCAGTTTTTTAAACGCATTATTTTCTAAATTTTGAATTCATGCTAAAAAATGCTCAAAAATTGTGACAAATTAAAAAATGATAATAAATAAATATTATAAAATAATAATATATATATAATATTGTATATAAAATAATGAAACTTTTACATATTAGGTATATAACTTTGCTTTCGCCGTTTTTTTTCCGAAATTCGAGGCTTTATTATAAAAAACTGGTTATACATTCATGATTCAAAGTATTGTCCATCGCTGGCCATTACTTTCTCCCATCTTTCGGGCAGCATACGAATGCCCGCGTCGAAAAAAACTGGTCATCTTTTGAGACGATCCACGAATCGATTTTTACTTTTTCATAAGACCGGAAGTGCTGATCAGCCAGGCCGTGTGCCATTGATCGAAATAAGTGATAGTCAGAGGGAGCAATGTCTGGATAATACGGCGAGTGAGGTAGGACTTCCTATTTCAACGTTTCCAAGTATGTCTTGACACTTTCTCAACATGGGGTCGAGCATTGTCATGCTGCAAAATTACTTTATCGTGTCTCTCGTTGTATTGCGGCTGTTTGTCTTTCAATGCTCGGCTCAAATGCATCAATTGCGTTCGATACTAATCGCCTGTGATTATTTCAGTCGGTTTTAACAGCTCATATTATACTACGCCGAGCTGGTCCCACCAAATACAGAGCATGACCTTGGAGTCGTGAATATTCGGTTTGGCCGTCGACGTGAAAGCATGGCCGGGAACTCCCCATGATTTTCTGCGCTTGGGGTTATCGTAATGAATCCATTTTTCGTCCCCAGTCACAATGCGGTACAGAAATCCCTTCCGTCTTTGCCTTTCAAGCAGCTGTTCACAAGCAAACTATATACAAATACGTTCAACATCTCTCGGCTTCTACTCGTACGACACCCAATTTCCTTGCTCCTGAATCATTCCCATGACTTTGAGGCGTTTTGAAATGGCTTGTTGAGTCACTCCCAATGATCGTGCCAATTCTTCTTGATTTTGACACGAGGCTTGATCAAGTAATGCCTCCAATTCTGCATCTTCGAAAACCTTCTCTCTTCCACCGCTATGCCGGCCTTCGACATCAAAATTACCGTTCTTGAAGCGTTGAAACCACTCACAACACGTTCTTTCACTAATAGCGGCCTCACCATAAGTATTTGAGAGCATTCGATGAGCTTCAGCCGCAGATTTCTTCATATTGAAGCAGAAAATTAAAACCTCCCGCAACGAGAATTTGGCTCGTAAACTGACATTTTCAATCGAGAATAATTTTATGATGCAGACACAAATCGACTAATGTTTCTATGGGGTTATGTTGACAGATGCCCAAGTTTATTTATGACGTCTATGATCTATTTATTTCGACCACCACTTATCGCTAAAGCCATCTATAGGCTAACGGCGGAAGCAAAGTTGTACACCTAATATAATATATACATACATACAGGGGCAAGTCAATAAGTTTTTAGAAAAACACATTTTTTTTATCGATTCATTTTTGTTTCTCAACATAGTCTCCTTTCAGCTCGATATACTTGATCCAACGATTTCCCAATTTTTTCAAGCCGTTCAAATAATATGATTTGTCCAACCCTTCAAAATAAGCCTCTGTTTCGGCGATGAACTGCTCTCTAATGGTGAATCTCTTTCTTCCGAACAATTTCTTCAGGTTTGGAAATAGAAAATAATCGCAGGGGGCTAATTCTAGCAAATATGCTGGATGGGGAAGCAATTCCCCACCAGTAGCGGAATTCTTTGAATTTGACCATCGGTGTTGGGCACGTATGAACCCGTGCATTGTCTTGATGGAAGAGCACTTTCTTCTTCGCCGAATAGGGATGTTTTTTCTTTAAAATATTGTTGAAACGGTCCAATAAGGCTGCGTAGTTGCCATTGTTCGTTTACTTTGACGGAAGGTAATTGATATGAATTATACCACGTGCATCCCAAAAAATTGTGGCCATCACCTTTCCGGCCGACTTCACAGTCTTCGCTTTCTTTGGAGCTGGTTCACTCGGTGAAGTCCATTGTTTTGACTGTTCCTTCGTCTCGGGTGTAAAGTAAGTGGATCCATGTTTCGTCCACCGTAATGAATCGACGCAAAAATGTATCTGGATTACGTTGAAACATCTCCAAACATTGTTTTGAAATCGTCACATGGTCGCGTTTATGGTCCACAGTGAGCAAACACGGCACCCATCTTGCCGATAGCTTTTTCATACCCAATTGTTCGTGCAAAATTGAAATCACTGTGCCATGTGATATACCTGTGGCATCAACAAGCTCGCGCATTTTCACTCGTCGATCAGTCAAAACAATATCGTGGACTTATCGATAATTTTTGGCGTAGCAGTCTCAATTGGACGTCCCGAACGAAGTGCACCACATATGGATATATGACCACGTTTAAATTTATTCATCCAATTGTATACAGTCGCAAACGCTGGTGTGCTATGAGCATTATCCAATTCGGCTTTGATTTCTTTCGTTAAACCTTTCATATGTAGATATTTGATCACTGCACTGAAACTCGTTTTTTTCCATTTTGCAAAAAATACAAAGATTGTTCGCTTTAATCGTCTACAGAAGTGAAACCACGCGATGAATTCCGTAATTAACAGTAATCAGCTGAAAGACTGCTACTTGTCAAAAGGTAATGTGACATGACACAGCGAGTGCCCTCTGACAGATTTTCTAAAAATTTATTGACTTGCCCTGTGTGTTTTTGACGTTGGTCACCTTCGAAGGCTCGCTTGCTAAGACGATGTGTAATAACGACGATTCTCTTTGTAATAATTTAAACTTTATTGTTGAGTCGAATAAAGATTTGTTCTAAGCGGGCGATGCTTGTAATCCAATAATTAATGCGGTCGATTAGGTGCGTGCTCAGATAAAACTCGCACTTGATACGACATTGAATAATTTCTCGCAACCGTTAAAGAATGCGTATTGCGAGCAGCAACGAGACCGGTAAATCTCGCCGGAAATTCAGGTAATTTTCGCGCACTAAATTTCGCGGTACTCGTATATCGGTAACGTTACGTGACAAAATACAGCGTTGATACGTGATAAAACTTCGGTGTGGTTCGCACTCAATATTCGGGATAAGATTAAGCACGAATCTCGTCAATGATCCGTATTGATCGGAATCAGGAAGCGAACTTTCGCACACAGAACGTGTGCGAGATAGTCAACTTTTCGAGTGTCGCGCAAGGGGGGTCGCGTGCCATTTGATATAGATAGCGTAATTAAAACAGGAGCGAGATATACTCATGTTTTGAACGAAATGTCGGCCGCAGGCGTGATTGAACAGGGATGGCTCGGTATCTATGAATTGTTTACTTATCATCTCCGAGAATACATTTGAACTAACGATGATTCCGGAATAAATGTAAAATAGAACGTAATATATATGTATAACATCATATTTAATTTCCCAGCAAACACGAACTAATAGTAACATATAATTATTATAATTTACCAGTCAACAATATAATTCATTTATTAATAATTTATTCCTTTATCATGTTTTCATTGCAATCCATTTTTTATTGTAATTTTGTTATTGAACAATATAAAACACACAAGTCTAGATGCAGAATCCAACAATCCTGTGCTTTTAGAACAAAAAAATCCAACTATTATAAATAAAAAGTATGTTAGTTTTTAAGTCAAATGACTAATAAATATTAATAAATACTAATAAATATCATCATTTTGACGAGAATCTCTAAAGTAAAATTTTTGCGTTTGCTTTGCTTGCAAAATAAGATCTGATTGTTGAATATCATCAATTATAGCATTGTAACCTGGTCCATTAATTGTTATAAATGTATTAGAAAATTCAATGATACTAAGAGTAAGAATTCCTGCACAGTTAGAAATAAAACTATTATATATTTAGTAACTGTTATAACATAAATTAGTATTTAACAAATATATTTTATTTTAACAAACTTAGTGTTCCAACATTACTATACATAATTATTGTATTTAAGTAAAACTATTTTTATATTGTTCTTTACAAAATCAGTTTGTATCTCCGTTACATAATAAATATTTATACAATTATTATAATAAGTATAAAATTTATGAATTTGCTAGTAAAGATTAAGTTTAAGTTTAAATTTAAGTTTAAGTTTAATGAGTCCTCGACTCATAACATTGTTATAAATACAGCTTGCCATTCCTCTGAGAAAGAACATTGCCATGATCCCGAGCATTAAAGTATTCTGCCATTTGCACGATCGTAAAAAAAAGAAAAGAAATTTTATTTTATGAATATAAAATACATCATCTAACTTATTCTTATTATGGATTTAACTTAGTCTTTTATACTTATCCTAATTTTATGATATTCATTTGGAATCATAAACTTTCGTGGCGCACTTCTTCACTATGTTTTGGTGCTGTCATCTGTTAACAGCTACCCTAACCGCCACGCAAGCAATGGCTCGCATTTTGACAATTTTGCTGCGTTCCAAAAACCATTTATAAAAAAGCATTGCATCCTTTTAGATCCCGACTGTACACGCATCGGCAGGAATGATGTCCCCTGGCGTTCAGCGCGCGGCGCTATATACTTATACCGAAGCGCACGTGTTATTAAAAACACGGAGGAGGCGAGGAGCGCGAAGAGAGAAAGTAGTGGGAGGCACTCCGATTCTGTCCTTAGCGCAAGGCGCACGATTGAGAGAGAAAGCGTAATTGGACGTGATGCTGGTTCATGGTGTTCTTTCGCTATCTCACACATTTGTTATCAGTACAAGTGAGATATCCCGGTGTCTCTCGCTCGTCAATATTCATAATAATACTTTTATTATGCACAAAATGTTGTAATTATGCATAAAAATTTTTAATACTGTACTATATTGAGATAAGATATTTTATTCTACATGTTAATATTTGTAAACAATATTAAGTCATTCTAACTTCGTAACGTCCCGAGGTCATTATTTATTAGACACGGGATAGGTATGCATGGTCATATATTATGAGCATCTTCATTATTCCTACACTAAAAAAAGAGTCTGGCAAGGAATCAACTACTATGGCGATCTGACAACTAGTGTGTAGTTTTTCTTATAAAAAATTTTTGTGCATAATTACATTACGTGTAATTTTGAGACTCATTGTAATAATTTTGCATGCATTTATAAATTTGCAGTATGCATAAATGAAATTAATATTTTGTAATTCGCAAGATTGCAAAATTAAATTTACAGTTAAATATGAGAACATATAATAAATATAATAAAATAATTAAAAAAAAATATGATATAATGTAATGCCGTGTGCCGAACGCCAGAAGCCACCATTCCTACCAATGCGCGTACACTTGATAATAATAAGCCGGGCATATTCGGTGATCTTTAGAGATTAATATCTCGTTAACTATTGCGAAAATTGTAAAATGATAGAGAACTTTTCGTCTCAGTTTAGTCCTCTTTACCTGTTCACGAGATCTGTCTGATGAATTATGGGACACCTTGTGTATACATATAATATATATATATATATATATATATATATATATATATGTATATATGAAAGATTTTATTAGAACAAATGCCAATGAAATGTTTGTTTAACATAACCAAAAAATAATGTAATACATTTACAAATATTTAAAAAGTATTACTGAATAGTAAGTTTGAT
This sequence comes from Acromyrmex echinatior, assembly GCF_024713525.1. Lineage (NCBI taxonomy): Eukaryota > Metazoa > Arthropoda > Insecta > Hymenoptera > Formicidae > Acromyrmex > Acromyrmex echinatior. The sequence goes on from NC_141868.1 coordinate 9,538,485, forward strand.
AATACTTATTAAATATTTGTAAAAGTAACATTATTTTTTATTATATTAACCAAACATTTGATTGGCATTATTTCACCATACATTTAATAGGTATTACCAAACTCTAAGGTTGCAAATCATTGCTTAAAAAAAATGTATACTAAAAAAATGTACAGTGATTGCTAATTATAGCAATACACATATTTTATTGCTAGCATTGCTACTATATTGTTAATATTATTATCTTAACAATGAGAAATTACAAAATAACATTAAACTAATAAGATTATCCTAGATTCCTTTAATTGAAAATTCAGAAATATATAACATGTAGTACAGACGGTAGGAGTCAACTGGTTATCAATTAGCGCAATACTTAAATATATAAACCTTGACTTTGGATGTTTCTATTCATGGTTTGAGTCTTCATTAGCAATTTTTCCCTCCTAACACAACGGTTGGATTATTGCATTACAAATTAAATCTCCAACGTTTTTCCTCTCAAAAAATTGAATCGCTAACTGCGAAGTAAGTCACATACTCACAAAATTTGAAAACTGAGTGATAATGAGAACTCAAGATAAAATTATATAAATGATTAAAATATCGTATGTATAAGATTTGAAAAAAATTAATAATTACTTCACACAGTCAACGTCTCAACACTAAACAATAAATATGTCGTATGCAACATTTTGTATATTGTTAATAAATTAAAAATTATCGTCAAAATTTTAAAACATTAACTAAGAGAACTATTTGTGTCTCGTCATTTCGACCACTGGTTAAAAAATGATTGCTAAACAAGTAACATAACGGTCAATTTGAAAACAAAACAAACTATAATTATGATATATATTATTAGGTGTTGGAATTAATTCGTAGCGTTTTACAAGTGATGGGAAGTACTTTCATTAATGTATTTTTTAATGCTCATGTGAAATAAATAACATTCTTTCATTAAAAACGCTACGAATTAATTCCAACACCTAATATATTACGAACCTATAGTTTATTAAGAATCTCAGTGTAAGCATGATTTAAGGCAACGATATCATTATAAATTTAGCCCATTGGTCTGTCGATTAATGTGCAACATCTCCGATATCAATTGTTTGTTATAATAATTCTCCACATCCAGAATCTCCATATTTTGCCAATCAAAGTCATGATCGTTTTATAACCTATGATCTATAATCACCGACTGAGTAGATGTTTGACTATGGATATGCTTTCGGTGTTCAGAAAGTCTGGTTGTTAATTTTCTCTTCATTTGTTCTCAGTTTGTTCTTCAGTTTGAATCAATTTATTAAGGTTTAAAAAGTGTTCGAGATACAGCTAACACAGACAGTTTTTGCAGGCGTACGTGTGACATGCGGATTGGAAGCTTCTAGAAGGATTCCAAGCATCTTTAGAGGTTTCCAAAATATAAACTCGACCATCACCTCATCGATAAAGTCAAAAAATAATAAGCTAAGCCGCACGTCGCACGTACGCAAAACTCAACCGCTATAACGGCGAACCAACGCAGATCGGTCGTAGCGCACGCGCGATCGCATGATACAAAACGTGTAATATGCGTTCATCTCAATCAAGAATCCAGATTTAGCGGACGCGCATGGCAATAGCATACCGCTTGGCCATTGCGATCGAAATTGCCAATCGCCGCCTGAAACAGAGGGTCACCTCAAAATTTTCAATTTTGTGAGAATCTCATAGGCGAATGCAAAGAGAAGCTTTTGTTCTTAAAAGAACATAAAAGGCAAAACCGAGAAGCAATGATCTCTTCTTCTCTGTTCTCGAGTCAACGTTTTGCTACAAGTGCAACCGCCTAGGAGGCAACCGCTCCGCCGCCAGAAAACCGCCGCGTTTGATTCGCAATTGGGAATTCGCGTAAAGTGAAATTCAGCCGAAACACCGAATCACTCGAAATTTTCTTGCCATCGCTCTCGCTCTAACTCGCTTTCGAACAGAAAGACTCTTGAAATGATGATTTGAAAAGGAATGTATTATAGTCTACAAAATCAATTGTTGTGATTGCGATGCTTCCTATGTAGGATAAATGGGGAGGAAATTAAGGAATTCAGACTTTCTAAAAGCATATCCATAGTCAAACAGCCACTCATTCAGTGATTACAGATCATAGATTGCAAAACGATCATGACTTTGATTGGCAAAATGTAGAGAATGGATGTGGAGAATTATTATAACAAACGATTGATATCCGAGATGTTGCACATTAATCGACAGACCAATGGGCTAAATTTACAACATGATACCGTTGCCTTAAATTATGCCTACACTGAAATTCTTAATAAACTTAATAAAGACCATAGGTTGTTTATAATGTAATACATGTCATAATTATAGTTTGTTTTGTTTTCAAATTGATCGCTATGTTACTTATTTAGCAATCATTTTTTAACCGGTGGTCGAAATGACAAGACATAAATAGTTCTCTTAGTTAATGTTTTAAAATTTTGACGATAATTTTTAATTTATTAACAATATATAAGGCGTACGACTTTGCTTATACCGTTTTTTTCCGAAATTCGAGGCTTTATTGTAAAAAACTGGTTATACATTTATGATTCAAAGTATTGTCCATCGCTGGCCACTACTTTCTCCCATTTTTCGGACAGCATACGAATCCCGCGTCGAAAAAACTGATCATCTTTTGAGGCGATCCACGAATCGATCCAATTTTTAACTTCTTCATAAGACCGGAAGTGCTGGTCAGCCAGGTCGTGTGCCATTGATCGAAACAAGTGATAGTCAGAGAGAGCAACGTCTGGAGAATACGGCGGGTGGGATAGGACTTTCCATTTCAACGTTTCCAAGTATGTCTTCACCACTTTCGCAACATGGGGTCGAGCATTGTCATGCTGCAAAATCACTTTATCGTGTCTCTCGTCGTTTGTCTTTCAATGCTCGACTCAAACGCATCAATTGCGTTCGATACTGATCGTCTGTGATTGTTTCAGTCGGTTTTAACAGCTCATATTATACTACGCCGAGCTGGTCCCACCAAATACAGAGCATGACCTTGGAGTCGTGAATATTCGGTTTGGCCGTCGACGTGAAAGCATGGCCGGGAACTCCCCATGATTTTCTGCGCTTGGGGTTATCGTAATGAATCCATTTTTCGTCCCCAGTCACAATGCGGTACAGAAATCCCTTCCGTCTTTGCCTTTCAAGCAGCTGTTCACAAGCAAACAAATACGTCCAACATCTCTCGGCTTCTACTCGTACGGCACCCAATTTCCTTGCTTCTGAATCATTCCCATGGCTTTGAGACGTTTTGAAATGGCTGGTTGAATCATTCCTAATGATCGTGCCAATTCTTTTTGATTTTGACAAGAGTCTTGATCAAGTAATGCCTTCAATTCTGCATCTTCGAAAACCTTCTCTCTTCCACCGCTATGCTGGTCTTCGACGTGAAAATCACCGTTCTTCAAGCATTGAAACCACTTACGACACGTTCTTTCACTAATAGCGGCTTCACCATAAATAAAGAGTGTCTCAAAATGACTTGACATTTTAATGTATTAATAAAACATATTATTTATTTGAAAAATACACATGTTTTTAGTTTAATATAAAGTACAAACATGGAGGTTATATGTGGAACACAATATCCGATAAATGGCCGCCTCGGCAAACTCTGTTTGCAAACGTTCATTCTTTTAACAAAATTTTCAATGACATTTTGGCATAATTTCGGACTAATTTCATTAATGGTACGTCTAATTTCATCCTTCAACTCCGGAATGGTCTGTGGATCATTGGCATACACTTTTCCTTTCAGAAAACCCAAAGAAAGAAGTCCAATGGCGTCAAATCGCACGATCTTGGTGGCCAATTCACATCGTCGCGCCGCGAAATAACATGACCATGAAACTTCGTCTGCAATAACTGCAGACTGCTTGTAGTAGATTTTCACAATTTCTATGCGTTGCTCGATCGTGTAATTCTCCATGACTAAACCTCAATACTTCCTGATGCCAGTTGTTAAAGGTTAGTACGTTATGTTCGCTGCAAAAAAAATGGCGCGCAATTTAAAATGTCAGATCATTTTGAGACACCCTTTATTTGAGAGCATTCGATGAGCCTCAGTCGCAGATTTCTTCATATTCAAGCAGAAAATTAAAACCTCCCGCAAATGACAAGAATTTGGCTCGTAAACTGACATTTTTAATCGAGAATAACTTTATGATGCAGACACAAATCGACTAATGTTTCTATGGGATTATGTTGACAGATGCCCAAGTTTATTGTGTGACGTCTATGATCTATTTATTTCGACCACTTACCGCTAAAGCCATCTATACGAAAAAGGTATAAGCAAAGTCATACACACTGCCAACGTTGAAGATTTAATTTGTAATGCAATAATCCAACCATTGTGTTAGGGGGGAAAAATTGCTGATGAAGACTCAAACCATGAGTAGAAACATCCAAAGTCAAGGTTTATATATTTAATTATTGCGCTAATTGATAATCAGTTGACTCCTATCGCCTGTATTACATGTTATACACTTCTGAATTTATTATTATCTTATATATTGCCACGCAATATTGCCAAGTATGTTTAATGTATTGCTATATACTACTATATGTATTGCTAGTATATTGCTAGTGTATTGCTAGTACTACTACTACTAGCATTGCCTGTTTTATTATTGTACAGTACAATATATTTCTAAAGAAATGTACACTGAGTCAGTATCGCCAGTGGTTAATTCTTTGCTAGACTCTTTTTTTATGCGATAAGGAAGATGCTCATAATACACGGCCATGCATACTTATCTGAAAAACTCCCGTGTCAAATAAATTAATAATAATCTCGGGACTTTACGAAGTTAGAATGACTCAATATTTACTTTACAAATATTAACATGTAGAAAATCTTATCTCAATGTAGTGTGAAGACCTTATAAAGCTAGAGAAAAATACATAAGAAATAAAAAAATAACCTACTTACTTATTTAATATCCGAAGTACATAAATTTAAATCAAACTTCACAGCATATTGGAATGTCATAAAAATAGATGCATCTTTTTACTACACTACTAGTACCAACTGTTACAGAAATATGAAGGGTACTCATATTATCTGCAGTGCTCATAATACCCGATCCTACCCTAGATAGCGAACATTCCCGAAACATATAACAGACGTTGTTTAGACATTTAATGGATGTTTCTTAGGGCATCTTCAAAATATTTTATTTAATGTAAGATCAAAGCTCGAATTTCAGTTTGTTTATAATATACATTAGAAATATATTAAACATACGTAATATTGAATTTTGTGATCTAGTCTCGAATGTTTTTCAGATGCTTTATAAATGTCCTATCAATACGTACGCTAAAAGCAAATCGGCCTTCGGACGTTCAAGATACAATCAAAACATAATCAGGACTTTTAAGGTAATACAGCGGACATTTAAAAGACGTCCATGTGTTATGTGGGTAGGTGTGTTCATGGAGCAGTTCCCGTACAATCGCAGAAGTCAAGTATGTTAAGTAAAGGTACAGATTCGGATAAGTAACTGCATGAGAGCATCATAAAATTAGTTCTCGAATTAATTAGAGCAATTATATTTTTAATATAATTTTGTCGTGTATCCTCTGAAATATAATGCTAATCAATAATACTTATTGAGAGTACAAATTAGTTCGGTCCGTTTTTTTGTGTTCAAAAATGCATTTATTTCAAAACAAAATGAATGAACAGATTAATTAAAGTATTGTCCATCGCTGGCTCCTTTTTCCCATCTCTCAGGCAATTTTCGAATTCCATCTCGAAAAAATGACTCGTCTTTGGAGGCGATCCAATTTTGGAGAAGTGTACCGGTGACTTGCCAAATCGTGCTGCATCCTCCGGAACAACCAGTAATCAGAAGGAGCAATGTCCGGAGAATACGGCGGGTGCGGTAAAACATTTCATTTGAGCGTTTCCAAATATTTTTTACGACTTTTGTGACATGAGGCCGAGCGTTGTCATGAAGAAAAATAACTTTATCATGTCTTTGCTCGTATTTCGGCTGTTTTTCTCGCAATGCACGGCTCAAACGAATCAATTGTAGCCGATATCGATAATGAAATCGCCAGGTTTCAGCAGCTCATAGTAAACAACACTCTTTTGGTCCCACCAGATACAAAGCATGGATCTTCGAACCATGAATGTTCAGCTTTGGTGTTGATGTTGAGGTCGATGGCAACGATTGGCTTAGCGTAGTATTTTTTCTTCTTGGGGTTGTCGTAGAATATCCACTTTTCATCTCCAGTCACAATCCGATGCAAAAAACCTTTTCTTTGTTGTCTTTGAATCAGCTGTTCACAAGTGAAAAATCGCCTTTCAACATCTCTCGGTTTTAGTTCATAAGACAATTTCCTTGTTTTTGAATTATTCCCATGGCTCTCAATCGTGCAGAAACGGCTTGTTGAGTTGTTACAATGATTCTGCAAGCTCCTCTTGCATTTGACTCTGATCTTCTTCGAGTAATGCCTCTAATTCTTTATCTTCGAATTTTTTTAGCTGTCCAGAGCGAGGCTGGTCTTCAACGCTGAAATCTCCATCCTTGAAACGTCGAAACCATTCCCTACATGATTTATCAGTTGGAGCAGTGTCACCATAAACTTCGACAAGCATTCGATGGGCTTCAGCTGCACTTTTCTTCCAATTAAAGCAGAAAATTAGAACCTGTCGCAAATGCTGCTTGGTTAACACAAAATTCGACATTTCAAACACAGTAAAAATCAAGGTTTTTGTATGAAATTCAAAGCGATATAAACTGAATATTATTAGCAGATATCTAACCTCTCTGAAAACGCCAAAATCAGCTGTCACTATGAACCATTCACAACAGCCGGAGCCATCTTTTGGAAAAACGGACCGAACTAATTTTTACTCCCAATATTTTCATAATAAAACTTCAATAAAATTATAATGAAATTTTCTCCACCACTATTATACTATTAGTGACACTACTTGTCGAATTTACTTATTGCATTAATGACTACTCAGTAAACACAATGTTATATGTAACGTACATGTAACACAAAATGTCAGCTTAACAAGCTAACAAGATAACTGTAATATAACACAGTGTGTTAATATTATTCTACAAAATACGTATAATTATTATTCCGATATACAGCGTCTCCAAAATTCACAAATCGAACAATTTCTTTAAATAAAATGATTTTAATGACAAATCAAATATTACAAAAAATCTTTTCACATGGCACTTGGAAGATTCCTGTAGAACACAATTATTCGATATATCCTCCATTAGCTTGAATGATGACCTCTATTCTCGGTCTGAAGCGTTCGCACGCACGCTGTAATGTAGCGCTGTCCATGCCGACGAATGCTGCTTCAATAGCAGTCCTTAATGACATCACATTGGGATGCCGAGACTTGTTTGTGACCCTTTCAACTACGCTCCATACGTAGTACAAGGGATTTATCTGGGCTGTTGGGAGCCGAGGTGACAACTTGGCAGCCTCAGAGAGCATCTATCATATCTTTAATGTATACGATTTATATCGAAGGTTCTCCTCGGCAATTTGACGAATTGTTGGCTCGCTTACACCAACAATCGATATTAATTTTCGCAATGATTGCTGGATCATTCGAAATCAGAGCTTGAATCCTTTCAACTGCAGAGGTCCTCGCGGTGCGTTCTTTCGAGTGACTTTTTCTTGCTGGCATAATAGAATCTTCGTTGGAAGACTGTTCTAAAGTCGTATATTTTGTCACAATGTCATAAACGGTTGATCTTGGGTATCCAAAGAACCGAATGATTTCCGTTGTTGAGCGCCCAGCGCGAAGGTTTTCGATGATCGGCTCTTCGATTATATTCCACATTTGATTTCAACATCGTGGCCATTTTGAGAATATGACTGTTTTCTGTTTTACTAGAAGCAGGCTTTCTCGGATGCCAACAACAACCTCCGGCGGAGGTACAATATAGCGGAAATTTTAAATTTAAATTTGTCTGGATTTTCTTTTGGTCCGGATTTTGACGCACCCTGTATATTGTATATGACTCATTTGATCCATAGACAATTAATTTACGATATATGTACACAACTAGATGTCAATTTACGATGTGATTCGAATGTAACACTTACTTTTTCCTTCGCTGCAACTGAATCTGCAACCGCAATGTGTATCTATATCTTCGATTATTCTTCAATCGATTAACAAAGAAAATTCTTTTTTTACTATATATTCTATGCATTACTTAGCATTCATCAATGTTGTTTACAAAAATAAAAAAAAATTATTGCATAACAGCTTTATAAATAAAATTATAAATAATGATACATATAAGTAATATTAAACGCGAAGTAAAACTATACATATATGTATTATAAAAAATTGTGATTAAATTAAAACATGTATTTATTACTTACAATAATTTATTAGAATTAAATTAATTAAGATATAATTTAGTACAAAGTTTATAGATATTTAAAAACACAAAAGAAATGCGAAAAATAAAATTATTCCTAATTTATTTTTTACATTCTTCTTTTACTAGAAATAATGGCTACTTTTGACAGTCAGTTCTCATATTTCAAAATCGTCTTAAGTATAGATAGAAGTTAAAATATATGTTATAAGCTAAAGCCATATTAATATCTTAAAGTATTATTTTAGACGATTTTGAAATAAGAACCGACTGAAATATCAACCAATTATCTCACCTTATAATTATTTTAATTAGTCTACGATACTATAATTATATTAATCACTTTGTTATATACATATACAAAATATAAAATATGTATATACAAATAGTATGTAACATCCAGTATTATATCCTACCGCTTAAAAGTTACAGTAATACATTCTCTATTTATGGAAATTTCACATAACATAAAAAATAAAATATTTGAATACTGTTTGCATGCATTATGTTTTTTAAATATTTATTATTACATGCTTTTAGTAAAATTAGAAAAAAGAAAATTTTTTTCTGATTTTTTTACTTTTTCAAGTTAATTTCCCTCCGTTTTTATAATAACAAAAGTCAAATTCTTAGCATTCTATTGACATAATTCAAATGTCTTATTTAATATATACATTATATAATTAATATATACATACATACATATATATATATATATATATATATATATAGCGCCAAATTAAACAATGTCTTTGATTATTGTTTGACACTAAATGTATATATACGTAAGTATATTAATTGTTTCCATTTCTTTTATTCTTAGTCATCATTATATCCAAATATCTATCGGTGTCTAGCACAAAATTTGAAATTGATATTTTTTTCAACCGCTATATATCTATGGTATTTATGTAAGAAATTTGCTTATAATTTCCTTATAATTTTCTTTATAATTGTTTTTCGACAATTCGCGACTCTATTGAACTCGTGATTGAAAATAAAAGAGTATATTATATCATAATTTTAAATTTCATAAATGAAAAATAAAATTGTTAAAGCTAAATTGTAATGAAACTTTTTAGTGATAGGGTATATTGTGCATATAATATATACATATGTTAATAGGGAATGGCAGTAACTCGTTACGTGTAACGAAATTACAGTTATAAGTTACTTTTTTGATAACTTAATGGTAACATAATTACATTTTTTTAATGATAACTTTACAATTACTTTTATCGTTACTTTACACACGATTGGACACTATTCGATTGAACACAAGCCACTCATAGCGTTTAAGATTAGAAAGCCTCTAGGCATCGCTGTGATTGATGATTCGATTTTTAAAAAGTAACGGAAAAGTAATAAAAAATTATTTTCTCGAATAACTGTAACGAATTACTTTTAAAAATCGATAAGTATACTAACTAATAATAATTAGTAGGTAATTTGTTACTTTTAAAAATTAACTTTTCATTCCCTGCATGCAATATGTACATATATATAATATGTCTATGTATATAAATATACAATATATACAGAGTGTCCCGTAAGTTTTTGTCAATGTGATAGAGCAGACTAAACTGATGAATCGAAAAATCCTGTACCATTTCGCAATAGTTAACAAGATATTAATTACTAAAAATCGCTGAATAAGTTTTCAATAATTCTTTTACTCAAATATTATCAACTTTACAGAAAAACAGCGGGAAACAAAAATTGTTTATTTTCTTTTCATAAAGTTCTGAGAATTTTTTCAGAATTTTTTCAGAATTTTTTAATACCATATTTTTCATGTTGGTAAAAATAAGAAAATGCAACACTTAAAAGTTGATTAAAAATTCTAAAAAAATTCTTAGAATTCTATAAAAAGAAAATAAATCATTTTTGTCTGTTGCAATTTTTCTGTAAAATTAATAATATTTGAGTAAAAAAATTATTCAAGACTAATATTCGGCAACTTTTAGTAATGAATATCTTCTTAACTATTACGAAAATTGTAAAATGGTAGAGGATTTTTCGACTCAATTTATTCCGCTATCTATACAAAAGCAGTAAAAAACTTACGGAACACTCTGTATATATGTATAAATATATACATACATGTAATATATTTAGAATATCGTATAATAGTTATCAAAAATTATTAAAAATACGTTAATTTTTAATAATTAAGATTATAACGTGCAATTAAAATATAATATAATTATAAGGTGCAATTGTTATAATTAATAGATAAATAAACATATATATATAATTGATATTAATGTGTAATATATAAATATATATATATATATATATACATATATATATGCGTTTGTGTAATCCCGTATTATATTTTAATTACTAAAAGAGAGAAGTTATTTTTGTAATTTTTATTTTATTGTGAGTAATTTATTATTACGTAATTTTGATCTCTAGAATTTAAATTATTAACATTATTAACATTATAGCAAATTACATATCATTACTTTATGTCATTTTATTTACAGTGATACTTACAAATTATTTTATTACTTTTATATCTTACTACTTTTCATTTATCTTATATGCAAATTACGTAAATTTAAAACATAGAAATATTTTAACTCCCTAACGTTTTTTTCATTTTGATCTTTCTTTGAAAAAAAATAATGATTCTAGAATAATATAGTAAAATAATTGTTATGTATATAGAAATACACAAGAATTTCTAAGATTCAAGATATATCGTAACAAAAAGGTGCTCCTGGCAATCGCATCATCATCGCTCAATTTTTCCGCTTAACAAATCATAATTTAATTCAGTATTCTCGTGGCGTATGATCTTCGAGATTTATCAGAGCCGAATGACGATGCAGTGCGATAGAAGAGTACGGAAACGAGATGAGGATAACAAAACAAGAGTGGAAAATCGAGAGAAAGCGCTGACTAACCCTTCGTCTTTAAGAAGTCCTTCTTCTCTCTTCTTCCTACTCCCTTCCTCATTTCCTTCTTCAATAAGGCCTCTCAAGATGCGATAATGAATCAATTGAGATCTGAATCGAGCCCGAATTCAGATAAGTAGTACACCAACTGTATAGGTAAGAAATTGCGATCGGGATAACGAGGATTCGAAAATTGACTTACCAATTAATCTACTCGTTAAGTCTCTCCGCTTAATGATTACTACAGTTAAGAAAGGATTAACGAAACAATAATTCAAAAACAATCTTACACTAGGAAAAACAATATTGAAATTGGAAACATTATTTTGTGCTATCAATTTTTCAATCAATTTTCAATTAATAAACAAAACTGTTTGAAACTTTGTTGAAGTTTAGTACACACCTTAGTTTTTGGCACCCTTATTACACACGTTCGATCATTCGTGTCCTGGATAAATATTCATCACTTTTACAAATATACATATATAAATTATTAAATGATTTTTACATATATTTTGACATCTTTAAAAAATATTTGTACAGCTATATATTCATAACAAATTGCAGATAAATTGTTATAACTAAATATAGTTAACAAAATGAGAAAAATGCACTGTTTTATATAAAAATGTAAAACTTTGAAACAAAAATATTTAAAGGAAAAATATAGTTTAATATCTTAAAATTAATATGTCAAATTACAAAAAAAATAGTTCAAATGTCAGTTGTCTAAAATGTTTAGTTATTGAGTAACTTGAAAATGATGTTTTTTTAATATGCATGAATGGCTATAAATTGAAGATATATTATATTTATATTTTAAACAATGCATGTTATTATTGCTATTGTATTAAAAAAAACTTATAATTTATTAAGAAAATGTTCTTTATAACATTACTGACAATATATTGTAATATATAATATTACTGACAACATTTTGCACAGTTACCAAAAATCATGTTTATTAAGGGCTAATATGTTATTCTAAGGTTAATTCTTTTTTTAATAATTTGAGAAATATTTCCGCAAAACAACCAAGAATTAATTCAAAATAAAGAAAAAACAATTTTTTTAGTTACAAAAAATGTACACTCTGTACACATCATCATGTTCATCATTTGTAACTCAAAGGTGAACTTCGGAGTTATATACCAGTTAAAGGATACGCACGAATTGAGGCCAGCAATGCACAAAACTTGTTCTTTAGATGCCAAACTTTTTTTAGTAATAGAAAAGAGGCCGATATTTTATCAAATGCTCTTAGTATTTCAAAGAAAAGAAATGCACACGAATGACTCAAAGATGTGTATTAAGAGTTAAATATAAAAACTGAAACGAATAATTCAACAATTCGAGGTCCCCTATAGTAAAGTGAATTATTCTGATCAGCATATAATATGAATTATTTTGTCGTCAGTTGCAGAATATCCCTGAGTCGTATCACAATTTTGGATACAAATTCTTGAAGAATCGGCTGTCGCGCTTTGCCAACGTCCATCACTTCCTCATGATTTGCTTCGTAGTGATCTTCGTAATCGGTAACACATTGGTTAGTGATTAAACTGAATGTGAACACGGTGAGATCGCAATGCCGGGCGGTGATCACCTCATGAACCGTGGACATGCCTAAATAATAATCACGCGTGTTATTACACATGAAACTGTTTATACATAGAGAGAAAATATATAATGTAAAGAAATATAATTTAAACACAAATAAATATAGATGCAGTTCGTAATGTGCAAGGAAGAATAAAGTGTAAACAAAATGAAGGAAACCTTACTGAAAAAAATCATCTCACAGTTGCATGATGAAATCATGTAATCAAAACACACAAAATCATAATAAATTGTTCCAAATCAGTACGTGATTATAAAATTATGTATTTTAAAAAATTACATGATATGTTTTTTTTTTCTATTTCTATCATTCAATTCTTTAAAATATAAAAATAATTCGACAACCATAAAATCACATGATGGATAAAATTATTTGTAATATCATATAATTTTTTAAATTCATCATTTAAAAAAAATCACATACTAATTTGGAACAATCCATTACGCGATTTACATGTTTTAATTACATAATTTCATCATGTAATATTGTGACATGATTTTTTTTTTAGTAGAGAAGAATCACAAAACTAATAGAAGTCACTATCTAATTGTTATACATGTAATGAAATTATTATATAAAATAAAAAATTATTATCTTCTTAATTATCAATAATTATATACATATACTTAAAAATATCTATATATAATACTTTCAACTGCGATTCAAAATAATCTATAAAATTTTTCATAATTTTTGTTATTTTAAAATCTGTATAATATATATCTTTATATAAACCAGTTTTTAAAGCAATTTAACACTTTTGTGAAAGAATTAATTTCGTCATAAAGGTCATTCCCCGTTATCTCACGTTCAGTTCATTCTATTTTAATTACGCCATCACGTCATACAGATAAATGGATGCATAATTGCAAAGTAAGTTAACTATATCACAAGCTGTTTTTACAAAAACAAAAATTTAATTGCTTATCTATAAATCAGCATACATGTAATATATTAAATCAAACATTATTACAACAATAATAATTAATGTTTCTAATAGTAGATTTTGTATTGTATTGATAATTATTGATATTTTTATTTGTTTAGAGTATTAAGTGTCATAGTGATAAGAAAATCGGTATAATTCTATACTTTTCGATTTAAATATAAATAAATATATTATATAATACGCTTCTTCAATAAAATTAATCATTTTATCCTCAGTAGAGTCATATGCTAAACTGCATATTTAGAATTTTAAAGTAAAATATTTCAGCAAACATGCATTGACAGTATAATCGTTAGTTATAATTTTCCCATCGACAATATTTATAACTATCCAGCAAACATAGAATATAATATTTATATAATTGTATACATATAATTGTTATATGTAGTACATAATTATTATATAATTATTATAATTGTTATAACGTTATAATTATTATTATTCTGTTCTTACTGATTGTGAGTATTATGTGTTACAATTATATAATTATATCGTTGAATTATAACTAACTATTACGTTGTTATGTTTATTAGTTGCTGTTTGATGGGATTAATATTGTCTACACTTTCTACAAATATTAGCATCTTTACAGTCTTCTATAAATGCAGGTTGTAAAGTATCAAGATAACAAACATCTTGAGGTGTATTTTAACCAGGATTGACAAACGTTACTTTGTCGTTACTTTCTATAGTAAACAATTTGATAACGATGTTGCAATTTTTTTATGACGGTAACACAAACTAACTAAACGCTAAGGTTGTGCTAAGGTTAGAAAACTCACTTTGAAAAGTAATTTGTCATCATTATGCGTTACTTATTAAAAAAAGTAATAAATAACGCGTAACATTACTCATTACAAGTAACGCGAGTAAAAAAGTAACGCGTTATAAATTAATGGAAAAAGGAGTTATTTTTTTCAATAACAAATGACTTTTTCAACCTACATAAGTAACGATTGATTTTTTTTAACTCTGATGTTATCATTACCGTCATAAAAAATTCACAATGTTATTATCAAATCGTTATATTATAACAATGATCAAAAGTAACGGTTCTGTAAAAATCGGTAAAAAGATCTTTTAGCTGTTGCTATTACAGTCCGATGATAATAAAGGTTACAAACAGGAATTTGCTAAAATTATAACTTCCTGGAAATATTCTAAAAAGATTTACCATAAAGAAAAAAAACAGCTTTTAATACTTGCATTGAGGTATAAACTGTTACACATAGTTGCAATAAAAATAAATGTAAAAAAGTCCTTAAACATTTTCAAAACGTTTTTATAAATTGCTTGTCATTTAATATGTATAAAATAACAAACAAATATTTTTCCTGTATTTAATAATTTGGGAATAAAAAGATTAAAAATATTAGTGATAATAATTACAAACAAATAATGTATGTTTAATACGCTCGATTAATTAAAAAAAATTAAATGACGTACCAACCGCATCGACACCGATCATTCGCAACATTTTCAACTCTGCCACTGTCTCAAAATTAGGTCCACCCAAACACGTGTAAACCCCCTTATGTACAATATCGCCAATGCCCATTTCTTCAGCTACTTGTCTACCGATCTCCATCAATGTGGCGTTATAGGCTTTATTCATAGGCGGAAATCGAGGCCCAAACCTGAGAAATGAAGAAACAAATGTATTAAAAACAAAAGACTTAAATTAATAAATAATAAATAATAATTGAATAAAATAAAATTCTTGATTTTTATTTACTAAATAAATATTTCAGATGTTTATTTTATTTACTTTTCTTTCTAAAAAAAAAAGAAATAATACATTTTTTCGATTTGTAAGTAAAAATATTATTATATGTTAACTTAAGTATATCGTATACGTATATTAGCAAAGAAATTTACATAGAATACAAATCCTACCTATCATCATTTGGTCCTTGAAGCGGATTGTTGCCGGCAAAACCCATCATATTCACATGATCCTTTACTATCATGATATCACCTACTTTGTAGGTGGGATTTAGACCGCCGGCCGCGTTCGTAGCAATTAAATGTGTCACACCCACCAGCTTCATCACTCTTACTGGCATGGCACACTACAAATAACCGCCTTTATCATTTCAATAAACATGTTTTACATTTGTTTTATCTAGAATAAGATCAGGAGACACGGTAGTGTCTCGGATGTCAAGTCAGTCACTGCGATTAGACTCCCGAGACCGGACCGTGTATTGCAATTACTGAAGTCAATTATACCTTCCAAAGTGGATAACCTTCGTAATAATGAAATCTGCCTTGCATGCACATGACTGGTACACCTTGAAGATAACCAAAGACCATCTGACCGGTATGTCCTTTTACCGTAGATATTGGAAAATGTGGGATTTCTTCATAGGGGAAGCATTGCTTGTCCACGAGGGATTCCGCGATCGAACCTGGACACAACTCGTTTTGCTCATATGATCCTGTTTAGGAATAAACAAAGCTATGATAGGATAAACCGTCACCCGGAATTCCCGCAAAGCCGTTTAGCATTGTTTAAAGCAACATACACACACTCACATAAACTGTTGTTAATCCCATCTTAATTTTATCTTCAATTAATCTTTTCAGGAACCTTATTATATAGAAAAATTATTATTAGACGTTATCAGAAAAATTTGAGAAAAATGATTTCTATTCTTTTTAAATTCAAAGAATAGAACAAGCAATAAGTAATATTGTGTTACTCTGGTATTCAAAAAATCTATGAAGATCTTCTAATATACCTATCTTGAATTATTCCTCTTTTTTGAGACCATAATTATTCTTGAAAAAAAGTAAATTAATTTGTTTGTGAAAAATTTCAAGCACTTTATAATAACTTTATATTATGACGCGCGCGAGCAAGCTTGCATAATCAAATATGGCTATTCATACTTTGATCGCAATTTGCTTTCTTAGCATAATTAAAAGTTATTAGGTCACAAATGTAAACAGGATCAAAATCAGCTGTGATTTTAGCGTGTCAAATGGTATATGCAATTTAATGCTAAGCGATATTCGAACGATATTTTATCGTGAAATCAAGACGCAATAGTAGAAGTATACAATACATACATATAAGCATAAGCGTAGAATCATAATTAGGCAAACATAGTTAATTTTGTAGTAATATTCAAAAGATATTGTGCAAATAATAGCATACACAAATGCCAAAGACATTACATTTCGAAATCGTTTATTATGATTTTATATCACAAAAAATTTATCTTTTTAACTACAATCTATAAGCACAAACCTTCGATAAATTAGCTTTGCAAAAGCACCGTACATAATATAAAGAAAATTATATATAAATTTAGAATATTGTGTATATTCTTGTGATTTTTATAAAAATTCTTGAATAATGTCAAATTAATTAATGTCTTACCAAAATTATATATTTTATTAAATCTCATATCGTTACTACTATATACAAGCGTGGCGACTCTATACTAATTAAATTTAAAATGAATATCTAAGATTCATAAATTTTCGAATACTTGAATCCACAAAGAATCTTGTTACATATTACGACGTTATCGATTATGCAATTATTGATTTTGCAATGATTAATTAATTGACTTATGTCAGTAATAAATAAATAAATATTATTTAATTTATACAATTATAAACGAATCGTGTATATATACATATAAATAAAGTATAAGAAAAAAATGTACACATATAATACTTTTAATTACTAACCCATTCCCGAACCGCATATAATCCCTATTTTCGGTCTAATCTTGATGCGATTCAATAAATATTGTGCTGATTCCTGTAATGTTTCGAAAGTATACCTGAAAGATACAATAATATATGTTATATTTAATATAATAAATATTAGATTTAATGATTTGCTTTAAAAGCTTCAATTCGAACTTGAAAACATTGGCATTAAAATTCTCAATCTAATTGTAAGTTTCGAAGTTTCAAACCTTTGAAACTTAAAAATTTCGAAACTTTAATCTTATTATATTTCAATCTTACAAGCTTCGAAAAATCAAAATTATACAATTATTAATTTAATATAGCTAACAGTAACAAATATATTTTCATAAAAAATATACAAATATATTTACATTCGAAAAATTCAAATATTTTCAATATATTTTTCCAAGTTTCGAAGCTTCAAAGGCATTTTAAACTTCAAAAAAGTAGAAGTTAATTTCGAAAATTCAAATTCTTTCAAAACTTCAAATTTTTCAAGTTGTCAAAAGTAATAACTCTGCAATAAATATGAATACATAAAAATGTTTAACATAGATATTTGCTCGATTTTGAATTGTTCCATATTAAATCTTTATTATTTTTACACAATTGAAAATTTAAGATAAATGAAATGTTGAAATGTATACATATAATCGTAATTTCGTTAACTTTCTAATATTCAGTCTTATTCAACTTTTGATCTTTGCTCTTATTATAAATCAATCAATATAGACAAGCTGGGAGATAATAGAATTGCGAAATAACTCTCCCGCGATCGAACATGGCCAATCGCCTTCTCTCTGCATATTACAGAGACATATTAAAGCGTACTACTCAACAGCTTAGTACTGATTAAGCACTCGTCGTACCCGTTGCTTTAGCTTACACGATCGCGCAGCTGTATTAAACGTCCCATCATAATTGCATGTAATTGCGTTTCTAGGTTTTACGGTAATGACAACTATGGAGACCAACCATCACCATGGATAATTCATATAGTAGTTTTAAAAGTTGAATATTGCAAGTATGATTACTATGACGAGTTTATATAAAGAAAAGTCTCCTATTATGAGATAGGCGCCTAATATGAAATAACGACGTTTCCGCTAAACTAATAAACACTATCTATTATGGTTCCACCATGAATTTATTATTCTTGAATTGAAAACTATTTAGTGAAAAATTCATTATTAGATTATGCCAGTAATCGTTGCACAAAAAGATTTTAGAATTTGGATGTCTTCAGGTTTTATTGAAATAAGCTTTTAAACCTTATTTATTATTTAATAAGTAAATATTTGGCAATAAATTCTTCATGTGATGATAGGGTAAGAATAATAGAAAAATACGTGATATATTGAATTGCTTAATTGTAGAAGTTAGATTTAATGATCGTAAAATCATAAAATTTAATGATCGTAAAATCATAAGGCGTGGAAATCGTAATATGAGATACCCAAAGTATTTCTAATATGAAATAACCTATGCTTCTATGTCATAGTGAAAATCGTTGCTAAAGTATAAAAGTTATTGTACAATAATAAAAAGAATAATCGGGATGAATATCGAGTGTCTGTTTCTTCAGTGCTTGGTTCTAACTACCTGACACGTCAGCTAGGTACAATACATCGCATACTCATTTTGTACTGGCTATTTATTTGTATTGTATTTTAGAAATATTAAATAAAGTTTTTTAATTGCAATACACTGATGTACTTTGCATTTTATTATCGATTTCTCAGGACATCTCATATTAGGAGCACAATTTTTTGACTGTGCGATTTGATCACTTTTTAATAATTTATAAAAAAATAAAATTTGAATTAAATTTTACATGACATTGTTTAAAACTTATTAAATTCTCTTCAAAATGACCTATTATTTTTTTTAAATTCTGCCCATAGATTTCTAGCATTTGCCCAAAATGAACTCGGTATCTTATAATAGGTGTTTTTGTTCTAATATTTTATCATAATTAGTGCAGTAGAAGGCAACGCGCGTTATTATATTTTCTTAGTTCACACACACACACACACACATTAAAGTTGTAATAATATAAATACAATAGTATTAATGAAATGGGTCAAAATTTCTTATTGAGTTATATAAGATTTGTAATAAACATTTTATTATCGTCAATTTACAAAACATAAGTTTTCCAAAATCCAGGGTTGGGTAGTGTTAAGTTAAAAAGATAAAAATTAAGTTAAGAAGTTAATTAATTTTAACTTAATTTAGTTATAATTTAGACTCTTAATTTTTTAATTTTATTTAGTTACATTTTATATCCGCAATTATTAATTTTTTATTTAATTTTTTTGAAGTTAAGTCTCAGATATAATATGCGGTAATAGCGATAGCTTAAAATGAGGTGAAAATTACAAAAGTGAGCGAATTCACTAGGTGTTGACCAATGAAATTATAAATATTCTAGTTAGAATTTGCTGACTTTTGTAATTTTCACCTCATTTCAAATTACACAATCGACTCCCAGATTTCAATTTGTCAGAAACCATGTATTTTAGTGTATCTAGTTTTTGATAGGTTGAAATCTATTATTCCCCTTATTATTAAAATATAACACATCAATATCATCTTCGATTCATGTGGGCTCATTGATCGGCTGTTCAATGCAGGACTCATTTCCGATAACTTGCGAGAAAAGATGTCCGACAAAAATTTCAAAATGGCTTTATTACTTATATTTAATAAGTATATGTGAATAAAATATTCAAACAGTATATATAATAGTCTATGTAAACAGTGTATATATGAACATGTAAATAGAATATAGAGTATTTTCTAAATAAAGTATATATTTGTCATTTCCGTTATTTGTAAGACTGAAATCCTAAAATCATGAAATAAAAAAATATAAGAAAACAAATTTAACTTTTAACTTTTCAATCACAATACTTTTTTTTTATTAATTTAACTTTTAATTGATTTCATTACAAATTAACTTGTATTTTAATTTTTTTAAATTAAATTTTCAAGATTGTTAACTTTGACTTAACTTAAGAAAAAGGTAACTTATCCAACCCTGCCAAAATCAGTTATTTTTAATGTGTACCTCGGAAATAAATTAGACTTGAAAATCTTTATACGGAAATATATTATTTTGGCAAAGCTATAAACGATTAAACACACATAAAATAAAATTAGTGTGCTCAGGGCATATTAATTATGCATACACGTTCATGAATACTGTTCCATTCACTCTATTAATTTTCATAGATCAATTAATATTGATCTTGATCTCACATCAAGTTTAAATTAAACAAAAACTTGTTTCTCAACTTGTTACATAAATACTGCGCAGATTATAACAACTATTTTAAATTAAAATAAAATTTATATTCATTTATATACATTTGAATTCATTTATACTTATCCATTTACATCATACATATTAATTATTCCTTATAAAGAAGTTTCGAACAGAAAGACCTGATTTTTTCCGGGTTCAATTCTAAATAAAATAACGAGCTTAACAAATTCAGAAACAAGTTCCATCGTGCAATAAGAATCAATAATATTTAATCTATGAAATAATCAGTTATAATCTATGAGTTAATAGAATGAATGTAACAGTATACACAAACGTATGCGTAATTACGACCCTGAGCTCACTAATTTTATTTATTTTGATGCAAATGTGCATTTAATCATGTATAACGTAATGCAATAATAAGATTTCTGTAAATAAAGATTTTCAAGTTTAATTAATTTAAAATAACTTTAGGAAGCTTATGTAAAAATTAAAATGTTTACTACAAATCTTGTGTAATTGAATAAAAAATTTTGACCTACTGTTTTATTAGTAACATTGTTAAAATTGAAATTAATATAATTTTAATATAATTGTAAATATATTTGAAAAACATATTGTGTGTGTATGTGTGCGTGTGTGTGTAAAAGTATATAAGCAGATGAGTATGTGAATTAAGAAAAAATGATGCATATCTTAATCGCATACTCCTCTCAATCTCAGAACCTAAACAAACAATAGGGTACGTCTGATAAGAATTGCCTATATGATTCTTAGCGCCTGAACAGGAAACAACTAGACATGCCTGACAAGAAGTGCCTGATATAACCTAAATCCCTAATAGGTCCTGAATAGGGGCCCGAATAGACTCTGTGATAACAACGTGATCTTTTGGCCTCATCAGATTACTGTCGGAATATTGCGTTACACTCCTGATATATTAGAATTAAAGATAATCTGCTAGGGGCCTTAATCGCATCACGATTCAATTTCTACTCAGGTTGTTGCCTTCTATTGCAGCAATTATGATAAAATATTAAATATTAATAAAAAAATATACAAGATTAAGATAAATAGCTATATCGTGCTTTGCACATTCTCATTTCAAATTACTTTATACACAATTTCACAGTTTTTCTCAAAGATTCTAATCTTTTGAATATTCCTTGATTTATGAATTTTTAAATTAATCTCGGAAAATTGTTAAATACTTTAAGATTTTTCCAATATAAAATTTTTACATTTTTTTTTTACATTGGATAGTTGAACGTTTTAGACTTGATCTTTTATCTTAAATTTTATCCTAAAAAATTTCGTAATGTATTGTATTTTAAAATTATGAACGTAAAAACGTTTAAAAACGTATTAAAATGGTCAAATGGCCGCAAGTTTAAATTATTACATTCGAGTTGTTATTATATGTGCGCGCTCGTTCACTTCAATTCATTGAAATTTTGCGTGTACATTTGGATACGCGCGTGTGTGCGCATACACGATAGATGGGTTTTGCGTGAATCTAGCATACACGGTGTAAAAAGAGAAAAGAAAGTACAGACAAAATAGTATATTTATTATAAGTATATCTACAAGTACACATTAAATTATTTATGATTGTGAAAATGTGTCTTGTGAAAATGTGTCGTTTTATTATAAAAAAAGAAATTATATTTTTAAAAGTTGAAGAACATTCTTCAGCTTTTTCTTTGTGCCTATCCTTAAACATTATATTAAGGCAAAAAAACTTGTACTTTATTCTTTTTTGTTACTTCTTCTTGTTGTTAATATTTCATTTATAATATTATTATTATTACATTTACTATTTGTTAGATGTATAGTATGACTCACTTAGAATCTGTCTCTTTAATCCATCCTATGTGTGTGTGCGAACGTATCTATACTACATTGAACAATACTTAAAAATGTAAAAATTGTGTGGTTTGCAAAGGAAATTTTTCCGATATCTGACCATAGCAAATGGCTGTATCACCGTCAACAGAAAAAAGAATAGTCGAACTATAATGTGTCATTCGCGATCAATATCTATAATAGTTATTCAAGGTAAATGGATTGAGTATCCGTATCTAATTTTCTCCTTGAACAAGGGTACACGTGCAAATACGATGAATAATAAATCTTATATAATAGATCGAAAACAACTTTTTGATTTGGCTAATATCTATACATTCTGTTTTTTAATTAGCGTTAAACATCAATCTTTAAAAAACTTTTATTAGACCTTAGAATACATAAAGAGTATCCACATATCTTATTATAAATTAAAATATTCGAGTGCCGATCGGTATAGTATACATATTATGTGTAAAACCCTTACATAATTTTTAATACTATATTTAATTCTATATTTGCATCTTTTTGTTTCTCGAGCAATTATATGTTTTTTCTACACATTGTTTAATCCATAAATAAAAATCTTGAAATGGCTTACAACTTTTTCCTGAGCACCATGTATATTCACGCGTTTCGCATACGCATGTTCCGATATATGATTTATAATACTTGAAGCTTATGTTACGCATTTAACTTAAATCTGCTACTATTTGAGCTTGTCAGTAGTTTAGCAGGTAGTAATCGCATCGTTTTGTACTAGTTTCAGAGCAAAATTACATCGAATTATAGTGAGCGCGCGAGCGCGCCCGGAATACTTCGTTCATTCGATTTGCACTGTGTTTGAGAAGTAAAATTGACTCTAATTTTACAATATTGATTGCTAGTCAGTAGCCAGCAATAGTAAATATCATTTATACATTTTAGTTTATAAATTCTTTTAATAAAATTTTCTATTTCATGCTGAACAGCATTATAGTAAATGTAAAATTTAAAAAGGAATTTATTTATTATCTAGTTAATTTCAAGGAAACTCAATAAGGTTTTAATTTGCAAATTAGTTACAAAAATATTCAAGATTAAATATTATCAAAATTAAAAAGATACTAAAATATACATATATATGTATATACATTAAAGACTTTTCATATAAAGTTTCTATAAAACATCTCTGGCTGTTTTTAAAAATACCTTTTTAAGTATCTTGTGAATTTTAATGTCTAAGACATGTATTAGAAATTCCATAAGAAATAATTTAAATAAAACTTACGTATGTTGTGCATCCTTTACGTTTGTTTGCAGCACATCGTTATTAGTCAACCGTTTGACAGCCGGGAAGCTATCGTGACCATTGACGGTTTTCGCAAATGGCATTTTCAATCAATAACAAGCTAATAGAATAAGCTAGATTACTTACAATCGAAAAGTGACAATTGATAAAAATAAAAAAACAACAAGTTAACAACTAATCGATCAATCCACATATACATATATCGCGCGCTCACGACAAGTGCCTGGCATGACTTTCGTGAGTCTATTTTATAGAGGAGTTCAAATGCGAGTCAAAAAAAAATGTGAGCACGAATAAGTCTGCCAATCATCTTGGACACGCACAAGCGCACCGACCAATCGGCGAACATACCATCTGTGGCGCACGCGGGTGCTTGCGTAGTACGAGGACAAGAGTAGGGAGGAGTATGTGATGATAACCCGTTACAGAACAAGTGGTCCAATTATTGTTATTTGTTTCGACAACGACGTTGACGTCGGCGAAGCGCGAAATCTAGCGCGGCACAATATCAGAATAATATTTCAGTTGACGAACAAACTGATCAAGTTTATCTCGATGAATATATAAATGCGCGCTTGGGGGTATTTTTTAATTATTGTCAAATAATACTTAAAGAAATAAAAACACATTTAAAGAGAAATAAACAAGATCTACATTAAAATATCCATCTAGCTAAAAATCAATTTATTATAGTTATAGTGCAAATATATTATAATATTAGTAATTATATATGTATAACGAGTTTATAATTATAGATTTTAAAATTTATTTGCTATTTATAATTTTGAAAATGATAATTAATTAATTTTTTAATTAAATAAGATTAATAATTTTTTAATTGAATAAGAATTTAGTAGATATCGATAGATAAACTCAAAAGTGAATTAAAATAAATATTTTTAATTCAGTTACATGTATTTTTCAATTTATTTCTAAACTAACATATTTATTATCTTTGTTTCATTTCTTTTTTCAATTTCTATATCATAAAAGAGATTTTACAAAAATTCTTCTTTATTAAAATCCAAAGCAGATAGAATAAAGAGTAGGTAAAACATGATTCGTAATTTTCTTTCGATCATCAAACATTTAATTCGACTACTGGTTCTTGCCAGAGAATGAATAAGCATGAATAAGCAAACACAAATAAAAGTACGTAATATTCTCGAGATATTATTAAATAAATTGCTTTGCTTTCGAATAACGACGCATGCTTCCAAGAATATGTCCGTCTGTTCATACCTTTAGCAAATTTATAGTAAATAAAATAAAATAAAATTATTAGAGAACTGTTCCTCCATTTTAACTATAAGAAAATATATTGACTATACTGAAGATAGCCCGAAAAGAAGCTGAATACATGCTAAATAAATTGATGTTATCTATCATAATTTTGAATTATCTCTACACTGTTTACCGCGCCAGAACTCTCATTAGCCCTTTTTTTTTGTATTTTATTGGCAAATAAAATTAAATTTTACATTGTCCAATATTACTATATAATTAACTGCCTTAAATCCAAATCTCTATTTATTACAGAATAGATCTAGTTTTCTTTTTATTTTTTTTTTGTCATATAATCGTAAACAAATTTGAATGTTTTTTGTCGGCAAGAATTTTTGACAGGAGATTAAAATTTTCCTAATAAATGTTTCTAACAAAATCTACTAACAAAACAAATTAGAAAAGCATATAAAATTGTTAATCGGTTCTTATTTAATTACATTTTTGAATTTATTTTCCAAATAAATTGTTACTGTCTTCAACAATACCATAATCTATATTATAATCTATTCTTAATCTAAAATCATCTCGCTCGACCGAAGTCATTAAAATAAATATTTTCTTTATCACTGTAATAATTCAGAGCAGAATTTTTAGAATGTCTTGCTACATAAATCAATGTTGAGGTGAAAACTTTGCATATATCTAATTAGAGCATAAAATCATTAAGCACAGCGCTGCATTGTATAGATAAGATAAGAAAGTGACACAACAAAAGTAAATGTAAATTATGTTAAGATAATACCTGTAATATATATAGTAGCATTTTCATATATGCTATGTATATAGATTGATGCTCTCTCTCAAGAAAGGTCATTAGATTTGATTCTCTTTTGCCAGAGATACCTTCAAAAATTGGTCAAAAATTTGTTCCGCGTGCACCACACTATTAGAGATGTGGTGAAAAATTTTTAATCTCATAGCAAAAATCGAAGGCAACTGTGATCTGCGTGTATATTTACACAATAATCATTCATGTAATATTTTCATATGTACTCAAGTAGAACAATAACGTTTACAATGTTTAGGAATGATTACTTTTGCTTTAAAACCATTTAAGGTTATTTTAAAAAAATAACTTTAAAAATTTTTTAGGAATGGTTAAATAATCATTGTATAAACGTTTTAAAATTATTGTTTTATAAGATAAAATATAAATGAAAAGAATAAGTGAGTGGTAAAGGATCGCATTGGAATTATATATCATTTTAATGAAATAAAGACTGAATTTATATATCATTTTAATGAAATAAAGACTGAATTTGTCAAATTACAATGCCTAGCTATAGCAGATTATTGCACAAATTACTTGCGATACTCAATGGCCGCTGTTTCATTTGTACATTTTTGTTGTATAAATGTGTGCAGGACAGAGAGGTCCTCGGATCTCTCTATCCTACAACCAATCGATAGACTTAAAAATTGTATGACAAAAAGGCATAAATGAAATTGCACTCTTTTGATATATCCTGTATTTGCAGCTACGCGCTCTAATTACAATATTTGTCTCTTTGAGAAAGACCAATCAGCGTTTTTCTAACCGCCCCTTCATTAGCTGTTACGTGAAAATTTGTAATCATATTTAGGTAATTTTTCGATCATATAGAGGAGACTGGGACAAGTTGTTACAATTTTTGATTAGCAATTTTTATTAATGTATACATTTAAATTAATAAATACCTATGCATTACTTTAAGTACATCTTTAACTAGATAGTCAATTTTTTCTGATTTGTATCTATGTCTTCTGATGTATCTATGTTTTCTGATTTGTATCTTTGAATACTGAAAATTAAGATTTTCTATCAGTAGATAAATTGTGACAACTTACTCCATTGTGGAGCAAGTTGTTAGAATATTACTTAAAATATATATATATTAGGTGCGCAACTAAGTTCTCGCTGTTATTTTGATGAAAATGCCATCAAAATAACAGCGAGAACTTAGTTGCGTACCTAATATATATATATATAAGCAAATTCAAGATTACAATAAAATCAAAATACTTCACGTTTTATTTTATAAAACAATAATTTTAAAACGTTTATACAAGTATTACATGAAATACTTCACAGGAAATATTTATTTTATAATATAAAATTTAAAAAATATATTATTACAATATTTTTTTCTTTAATTAGTTATTAAAGTTAATGTTGGAAAGTCATAAAATTAATATTAAATGCTGCTTTTCTCACAGGTGACCATCTTTAATTTCCTTTGTCACTGTCGCCACGTTCGCATACTATTATAAAAATGGGTTATATAGATGTTGTAAAAATGTTAGCTAAATGTTTGTAGGTAAATGTTTTAAAATGGTTCTTTTACAGTAAAAAAGATGTATTTTATATTAGTTTTTATATCAGTTTCATAAACATTTAATTAATCGTTATTTTTAACGTTTTCTACAGACACTTATAATGTTATTATGTTAAATTAAAAACGTTTATTTGTAACTGTTATGGAAAAACGTTTTTTCAACATTTTTGTTTTACTTGGGTAATGTATGATATATCCAATCCAATCTCCTCTTTTACAAAAATAATAATATTATAACGTATATATTTACATAAAATTATATATATATAGTATGTACATAATTTTATTAATAATTTTATTAAATCTATCACAAAAAACATAAACTAAAAATTTCTAAATCACGTTTAAGAAAAGAACAATTTAAAAATTAATAGATTTAAATATACTAAAAATAAAAATATATATTTAGTATATGAATAAGTAGATTAATTTTTATTGTATAATAATTATATGTTGCAACTATAATTTAACATAAATTAATCTTTGAGTGAAATAATGAAGTGTTAATCATAAAAATTCACAGCAGTAGAATACATAGAGTTAACTCTCTCTCTCTATATACATACACTGCGAGTTATCTATAGATAATAATTTTAATTAATCGAGATTAATTTATCGAGAGAGTCAATTTCTTCTATAATCCATATATCATATTTGTGAGAAATAATATTTGGAATAGTATTTGGAATTTTCCGATTAAAAAACAATTCAAGTGATAAATATCAAATATTTAAAATATTAAAATTTTGCAAACCTAAATAAGTTAGACGTATGTATATATTTAAACAATTCAAATCTGATTTAACAATCGCTATATTGCTCTTATCTAAATTTCCTTTGACATTTTTGAAATTGTTTAAAAGATCAGATCTTATTTGGATAATTTGCAAATTGATTAAGTGATTCATTATACATATATTTTGTTTATAAATGAGTTATCCAAATTTAAAACTTGACGATTTTATATGATATTATTATTTAGTTTGTACATAATATTTATTATTTATTATTGAGAGCAATACATAAAACCCGCACATATTAAATCAATTGAAAAAAATGAATGACATTTATGTTTTAAATTATTCTATGCGTTTAACTATTGTTTAAATAATTTATAAAATCAATTCTTATTTGTAAATTCTAATTTTTGTTTTTTCAACAAACAATCGAATCAAGCTTTCAGATTATTGAATATAATTCAAAATTGTAGATAGTTGAAATTTTTTTTCTTTTGTAGTTTGGAATATTAATTTTAATAAAATATATTTTTCCTTAGTTTCTTACTAATATTAAGTTAAACTTGTGTTGAATTTTTATATTAAAAGTTTGAATTTTTATTAAAGGTGTATTTCTCTCATTTTGTTGGCTGTACAAATTAATTATGATACACAATATCTCATAACACTGAAAAGACAATACATTGTTTTTGCTCTTATTGTACATTGTTCTAATTCTAACAGACTTCCTGCGATAGATATTTCATTTTTTACTGAACTAACTTCGTTTTTACCTTAAAGAACAAAATTCAATTGCGTGCATTCATTCTTCAATTTTATATTAAATATATTAAAGGACATATTTCAAATTATTTAATGATTGACGACATTATCTATTATCATGCAACGACTGTCTCCAAGCTATAATATAACTGCAAACAAGATTTCAATCGGTTAATGTTATCACTGTTTGTTAGAAAGAGCGAAGTATAAATTTTATATTATGTTCTGTTTTTATCGTTTATAATATTCTATATGTTAACATTGATAATGATCCAACATCAACGCGATCGAAACATCTGTTTGTTAGCACATTGTATTAAATCTTAACTAAAGGATATAATTGTTTTTCTTTATTTATGTTCCAATACTTATGTTACTTACATTTTACATGAACTATATAATTGAATAATTTTTTGGCTCATAGTCCTATTTCTTTCTTGTTTTTTTATATTTATTTTTTTTATAATTATAATATTTATATACAATTTTTTTTATATATTTTGTAAATACTTTCTGAAGATATTAAAGTACGTATATGTAAAAATCATTTAATTTTTATATACTTATAAAGTGATGAAATTAATCCGGTACATGAAAGACTCATCGTGCAATAAAGGACTGGAAAATCGAGTGTGTTATGAGTAAAAAATTTAATTAGACTGTTTATTAACTTATATAACATTATTTAAAAAAAAACACGCTAGAGTAAATTTATTTAGTAAATCTCGTGGTATCAACTATATATGTACTTTGTTATGGCACAATCCTTCTTTTTCAAAATCAGCGATATTGTACATTGCTAAAAACAAATTAACTCGAATCGAATTAACTGTTGTATTTGGCGATTGCAAAGCATCAATTGACGACAGTGCCATATTATGTACACGTTGTGCTCCTAAATTTATTACAGCTCATGATAAGTTACTGGGGGTCAGCAGATAAAGCGAAACTCCAACGAATCGCGGATCGTACTCGGGTCGGGATTGATGATCTTACTTTGCTTTCGGCCTTCTTTTTCTTCTTTTTTATGACTCTCATTCAGTCAGTCTCCTAGATTGATTTAACCAGTAATAATCAAATTTAATAAACACAAAATTATATATATAATATATTGTGTGTGTGTGTGTGTGTGTGTACAAATGCGTGCGTGTACATACAGGGTGTCCTTTTCTATAAAGATGATAATATTTAAGTAAAAAATTATTCAAGCAATATTTAGCAATTTTTAGTAATTAATATCTTGTTAACTATTGTGAAAATTGCAAAATATTAGAGGACTTTTCGACTCAGTTTATTCCGCTCTATCTACACAAAGGCAAAAACTGGCAAAAACTTTCGGGGCATCCTGTATATCAAGAAAATATTTAAATATCGATTATGTCACAAAAGTCGATTAAAGTTTCATCAAAAACCTTAAAAAAATTTCCCATACTCGGCTATTTTGATGCAACTATCGCTTTCGGTATTTCATAATGACGACACGACGTTTATATTATGTTTATCTGCTGATTGCGATAGAACATACATTGCGACAAATCATCCGGAATTGATTTTTTAAACAACATTCTAAACAACAAGTTTTGAAAATCTTGGCGTATTCACAATATCTACACATACATACACACGTAATTTTCTAAATAGTTTAATTCTACACAGTAAAAAAATTTGTATATTTGTGTTGGAAACAGTTCACTCACGTTCTTGTTAAAATTTTGTGTTGAATTTTTAACATATTTGAGTGTTAATTTAACATAATGTGATTATGTTAAATAACAGAAGTTATTTAAAGATTTTTTGTGAAATTGATATTCAATGTTTCTTAGTGTCAAAACACAATTTATGAACAAGTGAACAAGTAACACAAAAATAATGTATTTTGAAACATAAATTTTAAAACAAATGAATAAAATACGTTTAATTTAACATATCATATCTAAATGTTAATTTTCTGAAAAAAATATATGCTCTCACGATTTTTTTACTAACTATCAATGTTATCTTTCTTTGTATTTATTTTCTTACATAATATTTGTGTTATCTTCTAACATATTCTTGTGTAAAATTAATTCAAAAATTTGAGTGGACCGTTTGGGAAATGCGGTATTTATGTTAAATTCAACATTTTTTGTACAATTGTTTCATCATGATGCAGAAGACAAAGAATATTTCAGATTATTACCAATATAATCACTGAACAACTGCATGTATAATTGTACGACATCGATCAGTTATCGAACGACTATTAGTCGATATTTCGGTCCAGAATTGATCGATAGTGATTTTATTATATAAACAGATTGTTATTATAGATATTATATAACAGATTGTTGCATGTATCGGATGTTCCATGCTTACGAGTGCGTTCCGAGTTACACATGGAGCACATCATTTGTTCTTGTTGTTCACCAAATGATAAAAAACGATATATCATGCGCTTCATGCGTAATTCGGAATGTATCCTATATGAAAATAAAATATTCTTTTATGGAATATACTTTTATTCTAGCAACGTTACTTATGAGAGATCTGGATTCATTTTGGCTAACTTCTAATGTATATGTATATACAACATAAACAAATTCACAGACTGTTAAAGATTTATATTTTTTTGTGTGAAATAATTCTGGCAAAAATAAAAATCAGAACATAAGTCGAATGTTAGGGAAGAGTAACAGAAAGCAAAGCTTCTAACAAGGGAAGTTACATTTTTATTAATATATTGGGTCATCTAAAAAGTATCCGCGGTTTTTTGTCACTAGATGGTGTTGATAATCAACACCATCTAGTAATAAATAACCGCGGATACTTTTTAGATGACCCAATATCTATATACAGGGTGCGTCACCAAAATCCGGACAAATCGAACAATTCCTTGTCGTGGCAGCCTCAGAGAGCCTCTTTAATGTGTACGATTTGTATCGAAGGTCCTCCTCGGCAATTCGACGCATTGTTGGCTCGCTTACACCAACAATCGATGCTAATTTTCGCAACGATTGCCTTGGGTCATCCGAAATCAGCGTTTGAGCCCTTTCAACGACTGCAGGGATCCTCGCGGTGCGTTCTTTCGAGTGACTCTTCCTCGCTGGCATACTGGAACCTTCGTTGAACTGTTCTAAATCCGTATATTTTGCCACAACGTCATAAACAGTGGATCTCGGGTATCCAAAGAACCGAATTATTTCCATTGCTGAGCGCCCGGCGCGAAGGTCTTTGATGATCGCGGCTCTTCGATTATACTCCGCACTTGGTTTCAACATCGCGGCCATTTTGAGAATATGACTGTTTACTAGAAGCATCAGGCTTTCTTGGACGCCAATAACAATCTCTGGCGGAAGCACAGTATAGCGGAAAATTTGAATTGAAATTTGTCCGGATTTTGGTGACGCACTCTGTATATATATTATTATATGTTTTCAATAAATTGAAATTTGAAAAGTTGAAAATATTTAATTGTAAATTTTATTATATACTATAATATAAAGTAGAAAAATTAGAAATGAATTGGAACCCACCAATGGAATCGAGACCCAAGTTGTCCTTTCTCTTTTACTTATGTATATTACTCATATGTAAAAAAATCCAAAAAATAAAAATATTTACAAAAAAACTTTCATTTAACCCTTCACGGTTACACTGAGTCAAAATGACCCGAGCATCGTCTTTCACATTAAATTCTAAAACCTCCCTGCCTTCGAAAGAGCGCTTATCTGCCATCTACTGGAGATTTGAAGTTTTAATAGAGATGCTTAGCTTTTTAATCAGACTGTTAATAAGCATCTAGCAGCCATTCGCGTAAAGCGTTTTTTTCTCGAGTCAAAATATTAGCAAGTGTGACCAACGCGTCGTTTTAGTTAATAAATTTATGATATATATTTTTACATTAAATTACAACAATAAGCAAAATGTGGCTTGTATCCTTCAAATAAAGATAAAAGAAACGACTAGGAAAGAATATCCAGGTATATATAACCTATGTGTGATAAACACACTCTCTAAATCTGAATCAATGGATAATCTACTGAAGTGACATACTTACAAATAAGTACGCTAAAAGAAAATGGAAATTCTTCAAACAAATTCAAGATGAAAACTTTTATATGACTACATTCAAAATAGCTTATAATTAGTTTCTAAGATACAGGGTGTCAAAATATTTATTTCTTTTTTTCTAAAAATTTCGGAAATTATTTGAGTTAGTTTGATGAAACTTTAAACATTTCTAAAGTCTTATCAAAATAATTTGAATGGTTTAAAAAGTTTTTAGAAAAAAACGAAATTTTTCCTTTAACTTTGACACCCTGTAAATCAAGTCGTTTTGGAGATATGGTCGCATAGTCTTTATCTTGAATTTGTTTGTATAAAGCATCATTCTTTAAAATCTTTTAGCCTTTTAGGATACATTCCGTACATTATCTTTATCTGCACTTTAAATAAAAGTGTTATCTTTTTTTAAGTTAAAACTGGATATACGTTTTTTCAAATTATCTGTAATAATATACGCCCCATTTCGAATGAATTAGAGATGTAAAAATCGAATTTCTCGCTAAATCTAATTTCGCATCTAATATTCTCGTTTAATAAATAAAATTTTTGTTTAAGTTATAGGACGTTTGACATAAAAGAGTGTCTGTAAAAATCGAAACCAAACTTATTAATATGTGTGTTAATGAGGTCGAACAGGTGAAAAAGTTATATTATAAATTTGTGTCTAAAAGTGCTTTATTAAAGTTTTTAAAAATTGTAAAATGATATATGTTTATACTTTTTATATTATAATTGTGCAAATCTGTTTTTTGTCAATGAAATTAATTATAAAATAGAAGAGTTAATAAAATAAATTTCTTACAATTATAAAGTGTTAAGATTCTATTACATCAGTTAGTTTTAATGAATTACCATTATGGTTGGAAAATGTAAAAAGCGGAAAGTTAATTAGAAGAAACAATTTTGTGTGTATATAGGGTGTCCCAGAATAACCGCCAAATATTTCGTGTGCTGTTAGAGCGGACTAAACTAAGTCGAAAAGTTCTGTATCATTTTGCAATTTTTACAATAGTGTATTATTGCAATAACATATATTTTACAACAAGATATTAATTATCCTGGTGAAAATTGCAGACAGAAAACGCATTCTGTTCGTTTCTGTCTGTTTTACTATGCGTTTATTCAACTGCATTTACGAACAGATACGGATAGAATGTGTTCACGCAATTTATCGATTCCTGTCCGTTTCTGTCCGCCGCAGCAGATACGCATCCTATCCGCTTATGTCCGCCGATGCAGATAAGCTTCCTGGAGAATACACATTTGGACACCTCATATTGTCGACGGCAATCACTTCGCAACTTTCTCAACGGAGACCATTGCGCAAGGTCACTCATGTCACTTGACTATGGGCACTACTTGACACCTGGACATCAACTTCCCTGATGGAATAATATTTGAATACCGAGTTCCTCGACGGCGATCCTTAAGACGTGTCTAAAGGCGTAATTTCACGCAGCGTAAAAACACTAGCTATAGTTGAGCGGCTACCCCCACTATGTGATACGTTTCTCCTCTAAAGAAGCCGTCAGCAAAATGTCAGCCGCTGAAGTCCTGCTATTTTTTCATGGAGCGATAAATCGATAGCTGGATTTATAATTGTTGATATAAAATCGTTATTTTTTTTTATACATTTAATTCCTGTTTGAAATGAATAATTAAGAATGAGTTCCAAAGTGCGTTTAAACTACTCAAATAGTATTTAGTTAGTAACATTGCGAAATAGATTACTGTCGGTAGTAGCTAAAAAAATTAGGAAAGTAGCTAAAAGATTAGTTTTGTCTAATTCTATAGACGAAACACATCTGCGTCATCTGCTACTTTCCGCTATAGTTAGGAATCCTCCGAACTTCAAGCGGCAAAACGACAACTTGTAGGGGGTCATGCAAAGTGGGGAGAGCCACTATCGTTTTGACACTGTGTAAAATTGCATTTTAATGTCAATCAGAGATCCCCCTCCGAGACATTTGGACACTCCTTTTTCTAGAAGAATAACGAATGCTTCGAAGCATTTTATTAACCAATCGGAAGAAAGAATTTTACTAATTGACCAATCAAAGAATGCTTCGAAGCATTCGTAGCGGTAACTCGTACTCTTAGCAATGATTTAAAAAAATACAGTATATAATTTCATCCTTTATGAAAATGGAACAATGGCGTTTTAATAAAAATTTAATTTTAACATTAAAAAAAAATCGTAAACATGTTAAGTTCGGAAAAATATACTTTTTTACTTAAAAAATCATAATTTTTTAATTTGTAATATAATATTTTCAAATGCAGTTTTAGCTTAGTACTCTTTAAATAATGTACTTTAAAAAAAAATAGTATGGTTACATG
Organism: Acromyrmex echinatior; assembly: GCF_024713525.1. Taxonomy (NCBI): domain Eukaryota; kingdom Metazoa; phylum Arthropoda; class Insecta; order Hymenoptera; family Formicidae; genus Acromyrmex; species Acromyrmex echinatior. The sequence continues at coordinate 9,573,972 of NC_141868.1, forward strand.
CGCTTCAAAAAAAGCTATTTAAAAGTTTTAAAAATAGAAGATGGTCCTTTTTTTAGGTGTAAAAGAGAGGTTAAATTTAGATAAAAGGCTACTTATTATTGGTTTAAGTTATTATTATTGTAAAAATTATTATTATTATTATTATTATTATTATTATTATTATTATTATTATTAAAGATAAATATAGGTAAAAAATGTAAAATACAAAAAATACATAGAAAACTTACTCTTCGCTACAGCTATATCAGAATACAAATAGAGTCTGCTCTCTAAATCTGAGTTCTCTATCAGTGGATAATCACCGATTCAGTGCCAAATATGTCATTGTTAATTAATGAATGAAATGTAGTATTCTTAACCTATAGCGAACCTTACTTCAGTGTATAAGTGTAGCGCATTCAACGTATATAGTATTCCATTCAGCAAGATTGCAGCAACATTGCAAAAATATTTCATAGCAAGATTGCAACATTACAAAAATATTGCGAAATATTGCTGAAATATTTCAGTTCAAACTTCTTTTCTTTTATAGTTAAATTTCACTGATTATCCAGTGTCAAATGTGCTAATATGATATGCTGATAATTCAGTACTAATTGTGAGCCACGGATTCTTGGATGAGCGGCAGTGATGTTTTCAGATAAATCAAGTCAAGAATATAAATTAAAATCCTGATACTTTATTAAGTTACTTAGATAAGCGACGTTTTGTATGAGAAGATAGAGCAAAAAGATTCTTTGATCAGAGAAGTAATGCAAAACAGACAGTGTCATTGGAAACATCTGTATTTCCGAGTATCTGCAAATTCTTCATTCTCCGAATTTGTTAAAACCGTTAGAAACGTAGGTCAAAACGATGTATTAATAATACAATTTCAATAAGTTTTCTAATCTGTAAACAGATCACGAAAATTCTTAATAAATTTTAAATACTTCTGAAATGATATTTAAATATCTCATATAGCACCGATTATTGCGGAAAATTTTCAGAAATATTTCAATCTTTCTCATTTGTAACAATTCTAAAAGGATTCTGCAATATGTCATATAAAATGTTTTAATAGAAATGTTTCTAAAATTTATCGTATGCAATAAATTGGAAAACATATTTAAACAGAATAAAATATTATTATGATGTTACAATGGTTTCAAAATATTTACTAAAAATCATCTTTTTGATCAATCACGATTCGGTTTAACATTTTAATATTATTGTAACTTGTTCTACTTTAATTGCGAAAAATATTTGTATATGTGTAGTGACATTGTGTGGAAATTGCAGGTGTTATTTTTTAATAGTGATTATATGTATATATGTCCCCCTTATACATATAATGTGACTAATTAATCAAAATAGTTGGCGATATAATTACTATTTTTGAGAAATACTTTAAGTTTATTTCAATAAGTTTTGCAATCTGTAAACAGATTACGACTCTTATAAATTTTAAGTATTTCAGAAATGGATAAAAATTTAGATTAAAGGAGCACTCCCCAATGATCTTGACCTTGACATATGTTATCATAACCTTCAATGATCTTCAACAGGTTTTAGCCGTCGCTCGTCATTCATTAAAAAATTCTTAACAAAAGAGGTTTAAAAAAATGATGTCTCTTTTGTATTATATAACATAGAAATTTTCTGCTTTAAAGTATATTTTACAATTTTCCATGCAAAGCGACTCCCCTTCTCTCTTCCCTCTTGCTTAGAAACGCACGATTTCCACACGAAGCGATTATAATACATTTATTAGAGAAAAGATATAGAATTTACACAGAAAAATATGTATCTTTAATTAAAAAAAAAACTTAAAGTACATATGAAATAATAATTTTAATTAATATTTACATTATTCAATGGCTAAAACCTGTTGGAAGTCACGACTTCAAAAGTCGCTTCATGTGGAAGTCGTACGCCCCTAAACAGGGGAGAGATAGGTGAGAGTCGCTTTGCATGGAAGTCATGCGCTCCTAAGCCGGGGAGAAGTGGAAATCGCTTCGCGTGGAAATCGTGCGCCCCTAAGCAGGGAGGAAAGTGGGATAAAAGTCGTTTTGCGTAGAAAATTGTATTCCTTGAATTCATCTACTTCATATCTCCCTCTCCCCCCCCCCTCTCTCTCTCTCCCTCTCTCTCCCTCTCTCTCTCTCTCTCTCTCCCTCTCTCTCTCTCTCTAAACACAACGAGATTGTATCAAAAAAACTTTTAACGAGTAAAGAAACACTCGAGAAAAAAACTTCGATTGAAGCGGCATTTAGGACCTATAGAGATGGTTGAGGTGTTTAATTATCTTAACGAATTAGATATTAAGCTATTATATAAACACGAAATTAACGATTCTATTTCTAATAGGGCGATATTTGTGGAGGATTTGTGGAGACTGTTGACAAGATCAGCGGATTCTGTAGCAGGGACAGCGCGTGATGAAGGTGCCCTCAAGGTTCTGCTGAAATGGTTACGAAGGGACTAACAAACGTGAAGATTGTCGGTGGCCCTTCTATAAGAGTACCGAAAACGACAAATTTAATTGTAATGCCGAGAGAGGATTATGCCAAAATATGCAACTAAGAAGTCTAAGGCCAGCTAAAGAGACATTTCAGAGAATAATCAAGCCATCTGAATATAATCTAAAAGTTAATAGAATTACCTCTGCTAAGAATAACGAGGTGCGCACTAGCGGTTGATTTTCCAAAGATGAGAGACTCATCTGAGCGGGACTCGAACAGGAGAATAAGGTGACTCCTAGATTACTGGTGCAGGGAGCACCTGCAGAGCTCTTTAGATACGAGATTAGGGCGAACATCGTTGGCAACAGCCTTGAACCTCGAGGGCATCGAGGCTGCGGATCTCAGAGTTGTGTACTTTTTTCCTGCAAAAAGTACAGCGTACGTCATCAAAATCCGGACAAATTCAATTTAAATTTTCCGCTATATTGTGCCTCCGCCAGAGGTTGTCGTCGGCATCCGAGAAAGCCTGATGCTTCTAATAAACAGTCATATTCTTTCATTTCTCAAAATGGTCGCGATGTTGAAACTAAGTGCGGAATATAATCGAAGAGCCGCGATCATCGAAGGCCTTCGTGCTGGGCGCTCAGCAACGGAAATAATTCGGTTCTTTGGATACCCGAGATTAATCGTTTATGACGTTGTGGCAAAATATATGGCTTTAGAACAGACCAACGAAAATTCCAATATGAAGAGAGGAAGAGTCACTCGAAAGAACGCACTGCGAGGACTCCCGCAGTCGTTGAAAGGACGCAAGCGCTGATTTCGGATGACTTAGGGCAATCGTTGCGCATTCTGATATAGTGAAGCCGTGGATGAAAACTGTGATGTCTGGAAGGCCATATGTTTTTCAGCAGGACAGTACATCGGCTCATACGAGTCATTTGATTCAAAATTGGCTCTCAGACAATATGTTTTGGTCCAAGGAATTTGGCCTTCCAGATTTAAATCCCTTGGACTATTACGTATGGAGTGTAGTTGAAAGGATCACAAACAAATGATCTCAATGTGACGTCATTAAGGATCGCTATTGAGGCAGCATTCGACGGCATGGACAGCGCTACATTACAGCATACGTGCGAACGCTTCAGATCAAGAATAGAGGCCGTCATTCAAGCTATGAATGAGGGATATATCGAATAATTGTGCTCTACAGAGATCCCCCAAGTGCCACATAAAAAGATTTTTTGTAATATTTAATTTTTCATTAAAAACATTTTGTTTAAAGAAATTGTTCGATTTGTCGGGATTTTGGTGACGCCCCCTGTAATCATCGATCAATTACGTCATCGAGGTGACTCCAAAGGTGCATGAGAGCTTGCTTAGAGAGAAAAGTTTTCTCATCGGTTATAATGCCTGCAAGATATTGGATTACGTAAGAATTTTATTCCCTCCCTCTCCCTCTCTCTCTCTCTCTCTCTCTCTCTCTCTCTTTCTCTCTCTCTCTCTCTCTCTTTCTCACCTCCACTCTCCCTCCCTCCTTTTTTTAAAATTTTTAACTCTTCATGTAAAGCAAAGAAATAATTGTTAACTTTGGCAGGACACTCATTGTCCCGTTGGACATCGTGCCAGGAGATGGTGTGTGCGCGCTGAATTTTAGTCAAGTAACCTAAAATTTTCGTATAAAATTTTACTTATTGCCTAAATGTACCGTCAATTTTTTCCTTCAATTTGTTTCATATGACTCTGAATATTAATTTGTTTTTAATTCTCTACGTTATTTTGAATCTTATTGTTTAGTTTTTGATGAATTTAATTAATTTTATAAAATATTGTGGGACATATATTAACAGATTTCGGGGTCAAGTTATAACTCTATTAATACTTATCCCGCGATTAGTTTTAAGAGTGTAAAGAAAAAAGTTTTTAATGAAAATGATCAAGAAGAATAGTTTATTTGTATTATGTGTGGTAAAGCCTATGAAGATGATGCTCCTGGCAAAGAATTGATGCAATGTACATTGTATTGTATAAACAATGGGCTCATGTGAAATATGTAAAAAGTGACGTTACTTCATTCATTTCTGTTAATTGTCATTCTGATGACGATGAGTAGCTGTTATTGATTAAGGAATAAGTTTATTATATCAAAGACTGACTAATATAATAAGAACACAATGTTATGATTTTTTTGCATTCTTAAATATAATAGTAACAATATAATGTTACTAGCTACATGCAGTAACGAGTATCAAGATACTTTTAGTTTGAATATGTTATGATAAATTCGAATTAAAATTTGAATATGATTCGAAATCATACAATCCTAAATGTCTTGAGAAGTCTCGAATGTCTTGAAAAGTTCGAATGTCTTGAAAAGTTGTATGTTTTAATAAATTTAAACAATTAAAAAATTGTTTCTTCCGATTTTTTTTTATTTTATAATTAAAGTGAAAATACATTTGACGAAATTAAAAATTTACTTGATTTCAAGAAATGAGGTTCAAATCAAAGAAAAATTTATTTGATTTCAAGAAATGACGTTCAAATCAAAGAAACTTTTCTTTAATTTTATAGCAACGCTCAAATTTCTTTAATTCAAACAAATTTTTTTTAATCAAAGAAATCGAAAATTATCAAATATTAAGATTTATCAAGACTTTCAAGAGTATACAGTTTCGAATAATATTCGAAATGTTTCGAAACAGAGCAATGATTAAATTGATTAAAAATTCGCCAAAAATATGATTGAATACCCATCATTAGCTACATGTTTAATGAATACTGATGTTTTTTGCTGTTTAAAGAGGGGTTTATGCGATATTTTTGTTACTAAATTAATTTATTAAATCAAACATTAATTAATATATTAGGCGTATAACTTTGCTTCCGCCGTTTTTTTTTTTTGCGAAATTCGAGGTTTTATTGTAAAAAACTGGTTATACATTTATGATTCAAAGTATTGTCTATCACTGGCCACTACTTTCTCCCATCTTTCGGGCAGCGTATGAATCCCGCGTCGAAAAAACTGATCATCTTTTGAGGCGATCTACGAATCGATCTAATTTTTTACTTCTTCATAAGACTGGAAGTGCTGGTCAGCCATGCCGTGTGCCATTGATCGAAACAAGTGATAGTCAGAGAGAGCAATGTCTGGAGAATACGGCGGGTGGGGTAGGACTTCCCATTTCAATGTTTCCAAGTATGTCTTGACCACTTTCGCAACATGGAGTCGAGCATTGTTATGCTGCAAAATCACTTTATCGTGTCTCTCGTTGTATTGCGGCCGTTTGTCTTTCAATGCTCGGTTCAAATGCATCAATTGCGTTCGATACTGATCGCCTGTAATTGTTTCAGTCGGTTTTGACAGCTCATAATACACTACGCCGAGCTGGTCCCACCAAATACAGAGCATGACCTTAGAGCCGTGAATATTCGGTTTGGTCGTCGACGTAGAAGCATGGCCGGAAACTCCCCTTGATTTTCTGCGAAATTTTGAAGGGAGGATTTTTCGGGAGCTATCGTAATTACTCAGAATTAAGAAGACAAGAACGTCCGCTCTGCACTCTCAGTCGGATAGTCAAGTGGAACATTAGACAATTTTAAGCTACTTGACGAAGTTCATTGATAAAAATCAAAAAGATTGGGATCGCTGGATTCCAATGTATCTGTTGGCATATAGGTCTTCTAAACACAAGGCTACTGGTGTAACTCCGGCGGAGGTTTTGTACTTTTCTCAAGATCTTATGCTATCCCTAGATTTGCTTTGAGAGAATCCCTCTAAGTTTGAAATAGAAGGTTCAATGAACGATTATTTAAGTAGAATCAAAAAGAAGTTAGAAGAAGTTCACGATCAAGTCAGGAAACATGTCGACATTAAGTTTTCTCGAATCAAGACCTGATACGATCAAAGGTCAGACAGATTCATTTTGAAACAGATCAAAAGGTTTGGTTGTACAATCCTCGAAGGGTGAGAGAAAAAGCTTCTAAATTACAGAGTGGCTGGGAAGGTCTTTATTGTATGGTAAGGAAATGTTGGGAGTACATATTAGTTCGGTTCGTTTTTTGTGTTCAAAAATGCATTTATTTCAAAACAAAATAAATGAACAGATTAATTAAAGTATTGTCCATCGCTGGTTACTACTTTTTCCCATTTCTCAGGCAATTTTCGAATTCCATCTCAAAAAAATGACTCATCTTTGGAGGCGATCCAATTTTAGAGCCAATTTTCGATTTCTGCGAAAGAAGTGAACCGGTGACTTGCCAAATCGTACTGCATCCTTCGGAACAACCAGTAATCAGAAGCAGCAATGAAGAAGAATACACCGGGTGCGGTAAAACATCCCATTTGAGCGTTTCCAAATATTTTTTTACGACTTTTGTGACATGAGGCCGAGCGTTGTCATGAAGAAAAATAACTTTATCATGTTTTTGCTCGTATTCCGACCGTTTTTCTCGCAATGCACGGCTCAAACGAATCAATTGTAGCCGATACCGATCGCCCGTAATGGAATCGCCAGCTGGTTTCAGCAGCTCATAGTAAACAACACTCTTTTGATTCCACCAGATACAGAGCATGATCTTCGAACCATAAATGTTCGGCTTTGGTGTTGATGTTGAGGTCGATGGCGATGATTGATCGGGCTTAGCGTAGTATTTTTTCTTCTTGGGGTTGTCGTAGAATATCCACTTCTTATCTTCAATCACAATCCGATATAAAAAACCTTTTCTTTGTTTTCTTTAAATCAGCTGTTCGCAAGTGAAAAATCGCCTTTCAATGTCTCTCGGTTTCAGTTCATAATGCACCCAATTTCTTTGTTTTTGAATTAATCCCTCAATTTTTGTTTTTGAATTATGGCTCTCAATCGTGCAGAAACGCTTATTCCCCTTTATTGAGTTATTCCCAATGATTCTGCAAGCTCCTCTTGCGTTTGATCTTCTTCGAGTAATGCCTCTAATTCTTTGTCTTCGAATTTTTTTAGCTGTCCAGAGCGAGGCTTGTCTTCAACGCTGAAATCTCCATCCTTGAAACATCGAAACCATTCCCTACATGATTTATCAGTTGGAGCAGAATAATATTCAGTTTATATCGCTTTGAGTTTCATACAAAAATTTTGATTTTTACTGTGTTTGAAATGTCAAATTTTATGTTAATCAAGCAGCATTTGCGGATGGTTCTAATTTTTTGCTTTAATTGGAAGAAAAGTGCAGCTGAAGCCCATCGGATGCTTATCGAAGTTTATGGTGAGTGTTATCATAAACTTCGATAAGCATTCGATGGGCTTCAGCTGCACTTTTCTTCCAATTAAAGCAAAAAATTAGAACCATCCGCAAATGCTGCTTGATTAACATAAAATTTGACATTTCAAACACAGTAAAAATCAAAATTTTTGTATGAAACTCAAAGCGATATAAACTGAATATTATTAGCAGATGTCTAACCTCTCTGAAAACGCCAAAATCAGTTGTCACTATAAATCAATCACAACAGTCGGAGCCATATTTTGGAAAACGGACCGAACTAATTTGTACTCCCAATAAAAATAAAATTATACATACAAACAGATTGGTACCATATCTTGAGAGACACATAGAATAAATTAAATAAATAAAATGTCAATTCGATAAAGCAGAACCTCTTTATAGTGTCTTAGCTACTTAATAATTTAGCTTTATTAATAAGATCAATTTCTTTTTGCAGCGTAAGTCGCGCGGTGTAATTTCATTTAGTTGCAGAACTGCAAGGCATCTTTTGGACTCGAGAAAGTTGTGCTGCAATTTTTGTGGACTTGTTCACTCAACGCGAGAAACTGTACTGCAATTCCAACAGCGATAAAGAGCCCATCTAAGGAAGCGCTATCGGCGAGGAGTCCAACGGATGGAGAAACATCAAAGAGAAGTCCGACAGGTTTTTTTTGAAGAAAATTGACTCGCCTGCAATTTTTGAGCCGCGGTTTTTCCGCGGACAAAGAGCAGATGCCGAGGCAGGGATTAGGAGTAAAGATACTGCAGTGAAGTTGGATTCCCTCCCCCCTTTTCGAAAAAATAAGAAATAAGAATGCAAAACCTCAAGAGAAGAGGCAAGAAAATCCTAAAGTTCTCTTCATGAAGATGAAGGGATGCCTGAACGGGTCTTCTGTCCTTTGGAGGATTAGCTACCGAGGGAGGAATTGAAGAGGGATTCTGCTCAGAAGGGAAAAAGACTTGGGAAGCCTCCAGCATAAAGGATTGGCTCCAGGAGGACCAGAACTCCAGAAAATTGTGGTAGCAGCGCAGTAGGAAGCAGAAAACTGCTTGGGAACCCAGGATTCCTTAGAAACCGATGTTCTTCAAGAAAAAATTGTGATTGTTCGGGACGACAATTTACAAGAGGGAGGGCAGTATTATGCCCGTGCCTTGCCGTGGCATATGCAAGCGAGCGCGTTACCAACCAGCAAGTCAATAACAAGATAGACGAATTTGAATGTGAGCTATCGGCGCATTCGGACATATCTCTCCATTGTTTCATTTTACATCTTTCGCGGTGTCCTGTTCTACATTCTTGATCAATAAACGCTTGTTCTTCTTTTTTAACATTCGTGTTGTTTATTTTGGTTTGGGAGTGCGTGTCCGCGAGCGTGACCTTGTAAATCGGCCGCACAAGCGCAACAATATGTATCTTATAAAAATTTGACCAATTATAAAATGATGAATTGCGGCTTTTTTTTAACTCTTCTCTAATCTATTCTAATCTATTTTTGTATCCGTAAATGTCCTATGAAGCTTTGATTACCGCATCCAATCAGAGGAGACAGAGGAGGATCACGTGATGCAATTTGCCACTCTCTTTCTGTGAAGCCCTATTGAAAATCTATTGTGTATTCAACAATAAATAATGGATGATCTGCGAAAAAGATTACGAAATAAATTTGAGACTATTCAAAGAATACTTAGGCTGCGTTCCATTGCACGCATAATGCACATAAGATATCATTTTATCCTTGTTTGATACTCCGTAAACAACAAAGATAAAATGATATCTCATGTATATTATGCGTGCAACGGAACGCAGTCCTTTCTCCGAAAAGATGAATCCTTCGATTGATATACTATATTTTGGTGTGTTGATTATAAATATGATCATGAAAATTTTAATGGTTATTTGCCACACAATCTGACTTCTACGCGAAGCAATTTCCTTCCCACTTTCCCCTCTGCTTAGGGGCGCACGACTTCTACACAAAGCAATTTTTATCTCATCTCTTCTCCTGCTTAGGAGCGCACGACTTCCACGCGAAGCGACTCCTACTCCACCTTCCCTCTACTTAGGGATGTATGACTTTTCATGTAAAAAATGTGAAAAAATTGTTTTCTAAATATTTGACTTTGAAAATGACCTTGTCATAATTAATTTTTATTATCATATTCGTAATCAGGACATCAAAATACAGTAGCATATCAATCAAGATAATCGGGGCGTTCACTTTTTCGGAACTCTTCGACGAATACTTTGAATATTTTTTTTTAATCATCCATAATTTAAAAACAAGAGGAGGCTTCGGAATGACGCTCATCGATTTCAATGAAACTTGACAGAATTGTAGAGTGTGTTCCTCTAAATAAAAATCACTCTTTATTTGGGCGTAGATGGTTTATCGTTTCCGAGATTTTTAACATTAAAGTTGATAACGATATTTCCTTCAGAGTTTATTAAAACGTTCATACTTGAATATTTGTAGTATAGTGATAAAAACTCTCCAATGTTTTGTTGACAATCCGCTCTGTTTACATTTTTTGTAGTCATTTTCGAAATGTTTCTATTAACATTTTGTATCAAATAGATAATTATAACACTTCATATTGAGCAGACAGTTACAATACTTCGTATTAAATGATGGAGACCGGAGCTATAATTAACACTTTTTGAAAAAGAAGCTGTAATTTTAAATTCAGATATTAAATATTTAGATATATTGCTTTTTGTAAGTGCTAGTATGATCATTTAGTTAATATGTAAGCAAGGATTTTTTTTTAAATCAATGATAGGTTTCGACAAAACACTATTTCTGAAAAGAGTGTTATGTTTATTTTTGTCCCGCATTTGGAGCAAGAATAAACAGTCCAAAGATAGCTGTTAATATACGAGACATATATTAAATTACTATTTATTTTTATTTTATATGATTCTCTTTATTTACTTGAGGTTAATTAAATGATATGATCATGTACAAAACAATTATTTGCTTATAACAAAATCAAAAAAAAATTATGGCACATTGATTATTCATTAAATATATAACTAGTAACATTATGTTACTATTTAAAAACATAATCACTGCATATAGTTCTTATTATTAGGTGTATAACTTTGCTTCTGCCGTTTTCCTATAGATGGCTTTAGTAAGTGGTGGTCAAAATAAAGATCATAGACGTCATACAATAAACTTGGGCATCTGTCAACATAACTCCATAGAAATATTAGTCGATTTGTGTCTGCATCATAAAGTTATTCTCGATTGAAAATGTCAGTTTACGAGCCAAAAGCCCTCGTCATTTGCGGGAGGTTTTAATTTTCTGCTTCAATATGAAGAAATCTGCGGCTGAGACTCATCGAATGCTCTCAAATACTTATGATGCCGCTATTAGTGAAAGAACGTGAGTGGTTTCAACGCTTCAAGAACGGTGATTTTGACCGGCATAGCGGTGGAAGAGAGAAGGTTTTCGAAGATGCAGAATTGAAGGCATTACTTGATCAAGACTCGTGTCAAAATCAAAAAGAATTAGCACGATCATTGGGAGTGACTCAACCAACCATTTCAAAACGCCTCAAAGCCAAGGGAATGATTAAGAAGCAAGGAAATTGGATGGCCGTACGAGTTGAAGCCGAGAGATGTTGAACGGCGTTTGTTTGTTTGTGAACAGCTGCTTGAAAGGTAAAGACGGAAGGGATTTCTGCATCGCATTGTGACTGGGGACGAAAAATGAGTTCATTATGATAATCCCAGGATTGGGTTATAGACTTCTAATGGAATCCCGTGTCTCGAAAGAATCTGATTTAAGAAAATCTCTGCAATGGTCTTCGCCCTGATGTTCTCTAAAGGCTTCTACCGATTTAATGAACCACTCTACAATAACTAATAAATATTTATTCCCTGAAAGGGGCAAGTACGTCCATTTCCTCTCTGAAATGGAACTCCATTATTGTAAATTTGAAGCGGAGATTTATCTTTTCCCGTCGGGTCTCTTCGAGCAACACAGATTTACACGTTCTACATCAATCCTCCACGTCTTGCTTACACGAAGCCCAGTAAAATTTCTTAGGGATTTTTTCCAAAGTTTTATTAACCTTAAAGTGTCCTCCCGATGAAGAATCATAAATTTCCTTTAATATTTCCTGCACTCGTTTCTTAGGAACAACTAATTGGGCCACGGTGCTTTTTAGATTTGGAACTTTCTACATTCTGCAGAATACTTGATCTCTAAGGATTCTTGATCTCTAAGGAAGATCCCAGTAGGATCAATATACTTTTGCGGGCACTTCTTTAGACGCAACCTCTTGCCAAGGTAGTCGGATCCCAGTCTCTTTTCCTTGAAGAATAATGGAAATGCAGAAATCCTCCAATTGTTCCTGATGCCAGATTTCTAGATTCTCTTCCGACAAGTCTATTCATGCAACAGCACTTTCCGTTTTTAAAGTTTCCTTTACTTCCATCCTTGCTCAATACTGACACTTCGCATTTGCACAAGTCTGGATAATCCATTAGCGTTTTTATATAAGACATTCTTATGGTAAGTTATTTCAAATTCATATTGCTGGAGCGTCTCCATCCAGCGTGCTAATTGACCCTCCAAATCCCTGATAATTGAATCGATTAAGTCGTTCCACCATTATTTGTTGGAAACGACTTAATCGATTCAATTATCGACAAAAGTTTGCGTTGCGTGACACAATAATTCCTTTCGGCTTTATTTAAAACGCGGCTAAAATAGGAAATAATTTTCTCTTGCCTTTGCGATAAGACTATATCGACTCTGAAATTCGATGCATCGGTGTCGAGAATGAGCTCCCCCTTCTCTTTAGGAAAAGAGAGAATTAGTGAGAAGATAAGAGCTTGTTTCGAACTATTAAAACTGCTCTCACATTGCTCATCCTAGACAAATTTCGTTTTATTCGCTGTAAGACCATAAAGAAATTTTGCTGTATACAGAAAATCCCTTCACAAATTTACAATAATATAAGCATAATTCCAAAAAACTCCGCAGATGTTTTTTATTTCGTGGAATTGGCTCTTTAATAGCACTAATTTTATCGTTACTGTGGAAATCCCTACAGCCGAAATTGAGTACCCCAAGTATTGTATTTTACTCCTCGATCAAAGAAGGTACACTTTTTATGATTAATTTTCAAATTAACTTCTCGCATACGGCTCAAAACTTTTTTCAAATTTTCGACTATTTCTTCGAAGTTGTTACCGAAAATAATAACGTCATCTAAATATACTAAACAATTTTTTAAAAGAAATTTTTGCTCCATTACTCGCTCAAATATCGCTGGAGCATTACACAAACCAAAAGGCATTATCTTAAATTGCCATAACTCGTTTTCGATAAAAAAATGCCGTCTTTTCTTTATCTTCTGGTCGAATTTTAATTTGCCAGTATCCGTTTTTTAAGTCTAAAGTAGAATACCAAGAGATATTTGTGAGTTGATCGAAGATATCGTCTATTTTGGGCAAGGGATAGGAATCTTTGGTAATAATATTGTTTATCACATTTCAAATTTGTTATTACATTTCAAATTTCTAATATTGTTTAGCTTACGATAATCAATACAGAATCAATACAAAATAAGAGATTACGAAGATACAATAGAGTATTGGAGTGGAGAACATTGAAGACTATGTGAAGAAGTGAAGAATAAATCTTTGTTAAATATTCAACCAGCCAGATCATTTAGACAAGGGAATGATCATATTAACGACTATTATACGTAAAACGAAGACAAGAATTTTGCATTCGCTGTTTGCGGGTCAAGGATTGTTTATTCAAACTAGCATATATACATAATATCAGCGTAGTCGAAATTAGGAAGGACTAATAATTGAGAAAAGTGAAATTTCTGAAAAACAGTGAGTACATAATGAAGAAGATATAAGAGATGAAGAGTAGCATAAGCTGTTCTACATTTGAGGATAGTATAATGTACAAATCAGGAGCAATCAACACGAAGGCCGAGAATGCGAACAGCAAAGAGAGTCCCAAGTGAAACGGAGTTAAGGGAAACATTGAATGATTTTAAACGAGATAATAGCACAGGAGAATCGACAACTAAACATAGGAACTTAGTAGAATTCAGAGACAGACCATTTGCTACAGACCAGTCAGCGATGAGCTCAAGATCATACTCTAGTACAACTGAAGCGAAGATTGCTTCGGAAGGAGCAAATGGCTTAAGGGGATGCTGGAATGTTCTGTTTTATCATTAAATATTAAAAACACCTTTCTCGTAACTGTGTTTATGGATTGAAAAATCCTTCTCCACAATTAAAGTATCGACAACAACGCAATTCGCCAGCTACATTTGAATACGAAAAACGAAAGAAAATTAAAGACTTACAGTTTTGTTATCGGCTTCTGTAGTCAACACATCACAATATGTGTTGCATATAAGAGTTTCAGATCTTGCACGTTCATAAAAAATAGATGGCGAATTGCGGAAAACCTAAACGAACAATCCTATGCTTTTAGAAACGCGGTAGGAGTTTTAGTATAAGAGAAAAGTGTATCCGAAAATTTCCTTTGTATATTACGAGTGAAATTGACGTGAAGCCATGAAACTAAGTATTTTAGTTCCGCGATATTCCGACAGCGGCGCTGTTATGAAAAGTGCATCGTTGAACCATAGAAATGATCTGAATTATCGACCTACTCAGGCCCATATCAATAAACGTGCCCTCAAAGTTTTTTTTTTTGAGAGGAAAATAATAATAAAATAATTATGATTATAAATATTAGTTATTTTGTTGAAATAATTTCTTCCTAAAGAAGAAACATAGCATTATTTATATTATTTATATATGAATACAAATGAAGATAATTATTTTAATTACACTATTCTGTCTTTTACATACATTTTATTTAATAAATTATTGATGCATATATATAAAATAATATATATATATATGTGTATGATATGTATGTATATATATATATATATATTATATTTATATATATATATATATATATATATGCATACATACATATGCGTGTGCGTATGTATGCGCGCGCGCGCGTGTATGTGTGTGTGTGTGTGTGTGTGTGTGTGTGTGTGTGTGTGTGTGTGTGTGTGTGTGTGTGTGTGTGTGTGTGTGTGTGTGTGTGTGTGTGTGTACATATATACAACACACTAAACTTTATTTACTGAATTATTTACACATGCATATATCAAGGTTCGGAACGCGATGTGTGTTTCGGTTGAGCTTCCTTTCTGCTCGGATGTCGAAATGACAAGCGGCAATCTCATAGCAGACATAGCATATAAATGAAATTTTCGAATACTCTTTACTCTTATACTAAAACTCGCAACTCATTTCTGCAAGCATAATATTGTTCTTTGAGGTTTTCTGTAAATCGCCAGCTACTTATGCAAGGTCTGAAATTATTGTATACAGCACATTTTTGACTCGACTCGGATGTCGAGTCTTAGTAAGAAGCGCCATTCCTCCTATCGGTCGCGCGCAAACGAAGTAGTACCGCTATTCAACTATAGAAATGGATTGAACCATTGTAAATAAATCAGCAATATATAATATTATCAGCCGAAAACGCCATAATAATATATTTTTGTATATATAGAAATATATATCAGGATTGTTATTTAGAGAAGGAATCGTGTGTCCTTGCTGCATCGACGATGATGCCAGAATCGATGGAAATCACATTCTTGAATTGCAGAACGAATTATTGAAACAGAAGTACGACAGAGTGAGACAGAGAAAAAACAAAAAAGGATAGAAACTCCGATTGTAATCGGTGAGACTCCGCATGCCGAGCTGAGCTCGTCGAACGAAACAGCGAGTCTATCCTTCAGAGTTTCTCTCTCTCTCTCTCTCTCTCTCTCTCTCTCTCTCCCCTCCCCTCTCCTCCCCTCCTGTCCCTCCCCTCCCCCATCTCTCTAGGGTCGCTTGTTTCTAGCAACTGAAAATGCTTTCTGGAAAATTTCAGCCGCTCAACATGTATAATTAAGAGGAGAAGGAACATTATAGATAACATATAAATTTTAATAAATTATGCTAATCCTCCAATTTATGTATAATAGTAATAAAAATAATTTCAAAACACGATAATTTATGAGATATTGATATTTCCATGATTTTCCATGAAGGTTATATATACAACGTTCATAGAAGTGATTTGCATGACCTCGGCGTGGTCTCACGCGTATAATGCGAGATCTGAATGTTAGAGATCCCATGATCAATCCCTTTTTACTTTTTTCATAATTTTTTTTTTAATAAGTGACATTGTTAATAAACACATATTACAGGCTAAATATGTTTTTATTTAATTATTGAAATTATATGTGTATTTCTAAAAGTTTTAAACTGACAATTGTAGTAAAAAATAATTCGACGTAGTATGCGTCGAATAGATAGAAAATCAGTATTTTTATATGTAAAAATATATGTAAGATCTGTTTACCTTTAGAAAAAATCCGAAAAGAAATCATGTTTCTGTAATAATGTTACGTTGATGTCGATCAGTACTTTCTGTGAAATGTTTTTTTTTATAACTATCATCCAAATGAAAATTCTGATAATCAATCAAATCGCAAAAGTGCGATGATTAATATAATTATAAGGATGATGTCATAATTTTATAATTAACAAATCAAAAAGCCTTTATATGTGCCTTTATATCCAATATACAAATAATTTTTTATTTATCTGTTGAAGTGATTCAGTATTCTTTTTATAGTTATTGAAGTGCATGTTAAATTTTGAGTCGACTTTCTTTCCCTCCGCAGCCACCGCTCAATGCTCGACGGCTGAGCCATACCGGATCATGCGCGGATGTACTATATATCTCAGGAGCGTTGCATTAAGAAATATGCTGCTACCTTCTAGCAAATTATCAATCTTTTACTTTCCTTAGTCTTATGTGATGTCTTTTTTATTCAACATGCCTTCTTTATTCATATGTTGAATAAAGAAGACATCGCGGAATTATTTGAGTTAAGTCATTCCAGTTTAAAATTACCCATCTCGTTCTGTATCGACTCTTATTCTTTAGCCTTATATTATCAGTATTCTATATTAAAAGATATTACATTTTGTGGCACATAAGCGTGATCAGTAGCTCTTAGAAAAAAAACCGAATGTATCATAAAAATAATAAAGTAATATTTTAAAAATACATAATATTCAATAAAATGTATTTACTTATTAATATGATGTTCAATCACTATTATTAAGAAAATAACAATTATGTAGGAAGGAAAATATTTTCATGATAATATTCATACTAAAATGTTGTCATATTAATTTTCATGTTAGAAGGTATGATAGCAGCATATTTCTTATACTGTGACGCTCCTGAGATGCACGTCCGCGCGCGATCCAGCGGTTCAGCCGTCGACTGTTGAGCGGTTGTAAAGGAAAAATAGGCAGCATTTCAGAAATTGATTTGAAATGTGTAACTAGTTCCGAGCACACTGAAGTACACATATAATTTCTTACACAATAAAATCCCCTTATTCTTTATAGAATAATATATTCGTCATAGGTATACAATTTATACTTTATTTTATCTTATCGCTAGATTTCCCTATTTTCCTTATTTCGAAACTGGAAATTCCGTTTCTCTTTTATATTCAGTTTCTTTATTTGAACATTCAAACTCTAACAGACTAGGTCACGTTATGTACTTTTAGGCGTCATAAAAATTATCTATAGAATATTCTAGAAAGAATGTCTAAGAATATCACACGATCTTTCTCAAAGAAGCCCTCCTATAAAATAACAAATATAAAAGCGTATTATACATTAACATTATATAATAATAACGTATATTATATTAGCGTTTAACGATTAAGTAATTAGCAGTAAAATAGAAACCTTCCTGAATGCGAGAACGAATATCTTTTTCTTTTTTTTTTCCTTTTTCTTTTTCTAATAAAGTTAAATTAATCTTAAATATATGAATGTAGTGAATTCGCCTCGCATAAAGGATATTAAGGAAAACCGAATTTTTATAACAAATTGTTAAAATTCAACTATTACTTATTAAGAATAAACTTGTAGAGTGGGGAGTAGGGCTTACGCGGAGCCTTGCTGCCTTATCTCAAAGGAAGCGCGAGTATAGGTTCTACCAAATTTTGGGAAGTGTCGATTGGTTCTGAAAGGACACTCCCATACTCATTTTCAGTATATAAAGGGAGCTGTCGAAGACAGAAACGTACATTTTATTCACAAACTCTTATACTTATTCGCAAACTCTTAAACTTACTCTCAAACTCTTAAACTCAGACTCTTAGACTTAGACTTAGACTTAGACTCACTTTCAGACTCGCACTGCTTCGATCACTCAGCCAGTCAGTCAGTTACAGTCAAGGTGAGAACTATCCTCGCGCTTCATCAGAACCTCGTTTTCACATTTACCTTTTTTTTTAATAAACGATAATATCAAATCGAATCTATCGACGGAACGTCTAAATCTCTAATCTCTAATTCTTCATACAAATATACACATATATATGAATATCTGAGGAGTCGTTGCGACTGTCGCTGCCAATAGCGTGGCCCCCGTTGTCGGCACTTCCTCGGAGAATTCATAATTTCCTCGTATTCAGAGAGCTGTTACGACTGTCGCTGCCAATAGCGTGGCCCCCGTTTACGACAGTTATCCGGAACATTATAATTCTTTTTTTTGCATTACTTCCATGCCTATCAAAGGCGGACGAAGACAAAGGGAAAAGAGATTGAGGTTCCAAGTTAAATCGGCCCTTATTTCGAATCAAGATCCTTTCCCCTATTTCCAAAAACTTGCGCAATTGCTAGACCAAGACAAACCGGTAGACTCACCCCGCGAACCTGTCTATACTCTAAATAAATTGGAGGTCAACTTCACGTTTCCTAGTTACAAAACCATTCCAAAACACGATCCACGTAGATTCGCCTATAAACTTCGCGATCTTTTTGGCACCGGATTCAAGGTTACCCTTCCTTTAAATTATCCAATACTTCCCAGTGAATCGCATCCTTAACTACACAACTTAATCTCCGGTCCCCGAGTAAATTGTTTAAATACATTGACTCAAAAACGGAGAAAAACATCTCAATAACAACATTGAGACGTAACATTCTATAATTTTATAAAAATATATTTGAAGTAATATGTTCATTAATAACGTTATTTATTTTTTTAAAAATTATGAAAAAAAGGAAAAAGCAGAATCGAACATAGGATCCTCAATATTCTGATCCCGCACCTAACGCCCAAGACCACGCTGAGTTTTTGCGGATCACCTCTATGAATGCGGTACATAAAGTACACGGAAAATCGTAAACTATATCTCGTCAACTATCACTAGCAAAAATGATTTGAAATCATTTTTGCTATTATACATTAATGAGAAAGGTATAGGTGATTAACCCTTTCACTTACAATATCATGTGAGATTCGTGGTAAAGAAATCGGGCCAAATATAAGTATCATTGATGAGAGCCGTGGTACGTCTATCGGGTCAAACATAAACAACACGTTCCAGGCTGTTAATTATGGCACGCGCCATCGAAACTTGAATCGTAGGGCAAAGGGTTAATATAATTTAATAAAAATTATGTATTAGAATCTAGAAATGTCTCTTTCCCCCTTATGATACACGCCAAGCAGCCGGGATCGCCGAGAAAATATTTTCGGTCACTAGAAACAAGCGATCACAGAGAGAAGGACAGAGAAAGACTCATTGTTTTGCTAGATGAGCCCAGTTCGGCGTGCCGCGCGAAGACTCACCGATTACAATCGGAGTTTCTATCCGTTTTTGTTTTTTTTTCTATCTCGCTCTATCGAAACAACAGAAATTGAAAGAATTTTAAATCATAAACACGGTTGCCAGTTCTCCGTTTTTTTTTTTGACAGACTTCGGTTTCTTGAACTAATATTCAATACTCTAGCAGATGTGAAAATCTCCAATTTTTGTCGTCTGCTGGAGTATTAAATATTAGTCCAAGCAACCGAAGTCTGGCAAAAAAAATACGGAGAGCTGGCAACCGTGTTTGTGAATTAAAATTCTTTCATTTTCTTTTTATTAAATTATATTAATCATATATCTTTCTCATTAACGTAGCAAAAATATAAATGCAAAAATGATTTCAAAACGTAAATATTGATGAGATATACAATAGTTTACGACTTTCCGTGCACTATATGTATCGCGTTCGTCGAGGTGATCTGCAAGAACTCAGCGTGGTCTCGAGCGTTGGGTGCAAGATCAGAATATTGGAGATCTTATGTTCGATTCTGCTTTTTCCTTTTTTAATTTTTATTTAATTAATAACGTTATTAATAAACATATTACTCCAAATATACTTTTTATAAAATTTCAGAAATTATATATGTGTACTTCAATGTGTTCGAAATTAGTTGCGCATTTCGAGCCGATTTCTGAAATGCTGCCTACTTTTCACAACCGCTCGACGCTTGACGGCCGAACCGCTCACGCGTGGACGTGTATCTCAAGAGTGTCATAGTATAAGAAACATGCTGCGACCATACCTTCCAGCAAATTGTCATGAAAATATTTTCCTTCCTACATAATATTGTATTTTCTTAATAATGATGATTGAACATCATATTAATAACTTAATGCATTTTACTAAATGTAATGTACTTTTAAAATATTACTTTATTATTTTTATGATACATTCAGTTTCAAAGAGTTACTGATCACGTTTTTGTGCCACAGAATGTAATATAAAATTTTACTTTACCGCATCATACATCTGGTCATCTATTTGTATTTTTTTTTAGTGGAATAAACCTGGAGAATACACTTAAATGACGTATCAATAATAGAACTTCAAAGATAATAGAGAGTTTTTTTACAATAACGTGGATTTAGATACGGTGAACGCCTTTTCTTAATTAGTCGCTAAGGAAAAGATAATGTGATCATGATATCGATTATGTATCTTTTTTCTTAGAGTGATAAATAAAAATTTTTTGTATGATGTGTATATATATATATATATATATATATATATATATATATATGCATACATATATCATTTTGCGTGACGCTGTATATGTAGAAAACAACGGCGTTATACGAGTCAATCAGCTGTAACCAGTATGACCCGCGTTCACAGTACATTGCCGCAACAGTACTGTCAATGTAGTGTAGTGTAGTAGTGTTCTACACACAACCATATATGTGTGTGTGTGTGTGTGTGTGTATATATATATATTTATATATTTATATAGTGTTTTTTGTCCACAAAATAGAAAAAATGTAGCAGAATATTGTTTGCCTTTGATAAGAGAAGGTTATGGATGCTTTATAACAAGCGACTCAGTACAATGCAGTACAATATCTCATCCTTGTATTATCGAACAAGATTGTAATGATGCACCGTGTCGCACTGTTGTTGGAAGGCACTCTAGAAAGCCAAAATTGGTTATTGTGATGTGTGTTTCTTGTTGGCACCCTATAAAGCCAGAATGAGAAAGGTTAGCATCTTTGTTATTCGTGAAAATATCACTTTTATTTATCATACAAGTGATATGATTAAATTTATTGTTATAACAATAAATTGCGCTTTGCCTAATTATGATCCAATGTCAGAGGCGTTCATCGTGGGCTGACTATTTTTAATTTACTGCCAGAGGCGTTAATCGTGAGCTGGCTAGCTATAACAAAATGTCACAGCCATAAATCATATTTTGGCTAATTATAGACGAATGTCAGAGGCGTTCATCGTGGGCTGACTATTTTTAATTTACTGCCAGAGGCGTTAATCGTGAGCTAGCTAGTTATAACAAAATGCCACAGCCGTAAATCGTGCTTTGGCTAGTTATAGACAAATGTTAGAGGCGTTCATCGTGGGCTGACTATATTTAATTCATTGTCAAAGGCGTTAATTGTGACCTGGCTAGCTATAACAAAATGCCACAGCCGTAAATCGTGCTTTGGCTAGTTACAGATAAATGTCAGAGACATTTATCGTGGACTGACTATTTTTAATTTATTGGCAGAAGCATTTCGATTATTAAATTTGGTGAAATATATTATAATTACGGAACTAATTTATAGAATTTTGCGTCTGCAATTAAAGAAATGCAAATAGATGCATTGTCATGATGGAATCAAAAGCTAATTGCTTGACATAACCGAAACAAAGAAACAAAAAAATTAAAAAGAAAAAAAAACTGAATATCAGTAAATAGCTTCTTTGGAACCTTACAACTTTTGTTTGAAGCGTTTTTTCTAAAAACGTTATATAATAGCCTTAGCACAAGGATGGTCGTAATTGAATCGTAGAACGTGAATCATAGGGCAACGCATTATATTTTGGCGTACTATGCATGCCGATACAAGTTCACATTCCTTTACGATTAGTTATAGTCACTTTTATATTCAGCTCCTAAATCCGGAGTCTTTTTGGACACCCTATATAATATATATGTTATACATATATGTATATATACATATGTATATATATATATATATATACAACATACATTACACAGTCAATAGTCACATGCATAATTTTTGTACGATGCTGTACGTTTATGAAATGTATGTAAGTATATCATATTCAAAGTGTTTTAACAAATATATACACTTACAGGTCAATGTACGTTGACTAACAGCAAGTATATTTTTACTAAATAAACACTCTGACTGTGACTTAGATATATTTTCGGATGCAACCATGTATTTGAAATACATGTATACACGTGTAATGTAATAGCACTTTTTCATTTATTCCCAATGTCATTTTAACTTAGGATGTAACATGTATTGTCAGTACGTAAATACATTGCACATACATATGTAACTATTCCATCTCTTTTTATTATGTTATTTAATGGGCCTTTTACAATTATAAGCCATAAATCAGCCATAAATAAGAAGTCAAACGCTAAAAATTGGCTGTGATTGATCAATTTTTAGCTTCTGACTTCTGATTTGTAACTAATGTGTTATTGTAGAAGGCCCATAATAAAAAGAGATAGAAGTTAAAGAGATAGTACTCATACTTAGCTTTTCATGCAGATATAATATAGACACAGTCTATTAGTGAATATTAGAATTATATTTTATGTGCATTATGATGTGTACACATTATAAAATATATTTCTAATTCATATTCACGTGTGTAGCTACTTCATCTCTTTTTGTTACGTATAACAAAAAGGTGTACTGATGTTCTCTTTTTTCTACATTTAATAAAAAGAGATAGATGCTTATAGTACTTATACATTACTAATATGTCGACTATATATCTAATATAGAAAATTGTATGTACATTATACTATGATAATTCTAACATTGTTGTAATATATAACAAAACATTATTAGTGAATATAAATTATAATTATATTTTATATGTATTATAATGTACATATACACAATAATGTACCCAAAATATAATTTTAATATTGCATATATCATTAATTCACTAACATGTTTATGCCTTCACTAATATGTCAATAATAGTATAATATTTTTTGTGCTATTGTGTATATACACATATATTATAATACACATAAAATGTAATTGTAATTCGTATTCATGAATGTCTTTTTATATACAACGTTAGAATTACATTTTATATATCATTATACACATTATAATATAAAATTTTAATATTGCATAAAAATGGACATAGAGAATATCTGCATGAATATCTATATATATATATATATATATATATCTATATATATATATATATATAATGATATTCATTTATGATAATATATTATCGTAACCTAAAATGGCATTGGATGTAAGAAAAAAGTGCTATTACGGTTTCGTCTCGATATATCTATTAATTAAAAATCTGTATTTTATGTATATTACAGACTTTTAGTACAGGTGATATATATTGATTTAGTACTGATATAGAACACGGCCTACATTGCATGTGTATATAATACAACTAAATATGTATATAATGCAACTAAATTTCTAAGGTCCGATTCTACAAATATAAGATTAACTTCAATTATGTTTATTTTTTTTTCAATTCTAAAATTGGAAAATTTTCCAAAATAAATCTTACATTGTGGGACCGATCCTAATACACGTCCCTGTTAAGATGGTAATGTAGGAAACGGAATAAAAATATCGATAATTAATCGATCGAATTTCCTGCATGATCATATTAACTTCAGAAGGCGTAAGCAGCTTATACATTGGAAATGAAAACCTGTAATATCGACCTTGATCAACTTCGGCCTTCGCTCCAGCATCCCCTTAAGGCGGTCACGATGGCCAAAAGATAGTAAATCAAACAAAAAATGTAACATAACGCGAGATTTCAAAATTAATTTGTTCTCGGTCAGAGCGGCTGAAATCCCACTAAGGATTCGGAGCGACACGCGCGTCACGGGCCGTGATTGATATGTGATAAGTTTATTCTTATTCTGAGAGATTATAGGCGTTGAGATCGGATAGGTATTTCGAATTAATTTTTCTTAAACCCTGCAGGATGATGACATGACAGTTCCAGCATATTCCTTAACTCAGCATGGAGTTATCCTGCCTGGAATTTCATCGCAATATTGTACATCGGCATGTGGCACCTCACGGGTGTTTCGATTGGCTCACGCGACACATGTATCATGCGGTGTCGGCATGACAGAATCATACTACACCGAATAAGTTTCTAGGAATATCAATTAATTAATAGAAATACTTTAGATAGACGATGCGAGATTAAATAACGAAAAATAATTCAGTGCGAAACGAAAAAAGAAAGTAAAATTATATTTCTACGGAGGGCAGGACATAACAGCTGTAAGAGATATGTATAGCATAGCACATGTTTCTAGTCTTCATAAAAAGTGAGATTGAGCCATTTATAATTTTATATAATAAGAATACATATAAGTAGATATAACTTGGATTATACAATTATTGGATTATATAATTTATAATTATATATACTTTGCCATATTTAATTTAACTTAAACTTATTTAATCTAACCTAATCTATAATAATATGTGTACGCTGTGGTCACATGTTTTGATACTTTATAGCCAAATTCACTGCTTTAAAACACAAATTCGCTGCTTTAAAAACACAAATTCTGGTAATGCAAATTTATATAATATATTCAGAGAAAAATATATTTTTTATTCCTTAATTCTAAAATGAATTTAATTTGCAGATTAACTTGCAGTTGAAAAATAGCACTCAGCTATGCGTAAAAGTTATTACTTCATCCTTAAAAAAATATAATTTCAATGTTAAAATCATTAGTTACAATTATTTAATTGCTCCGAAATAAAAGATACGTAGAAATTCCACTTTTTGATTCAAATTTTAATTTACATATTTAATTATTCTTGTCATCTAACTTTAATTATGTAGTTTGTGTATCGATTTGAGGCTATATGGTTACTATGTTATATACATTGACGTCTGTTAGAAAGTATATTGTCCAGACGTACTTTAATAATAAATATTTCTAAGTATTAGAAATTTTTTTACAATTTACTAATTTAAAATTCGAAATTACAATAAGGAATTACAAGCTAAGTAATTTACAATATTATATAAACTACATAAATTATTAACAAACGTTTCGACTCCTCATGAAATTATTATCAATGTTGATAATATATTTGAATTTGTGAAATTGTAAACGCATAATATAAAATGTATATGGAACATGAAAAATAAAAACTCTAGTAGAACATGGTAACTGTGTACAATAGTTTCATCAAATTACCACACTGTCATAGATTTATGTGTATTCTGAAACCTGAAGATGTCGGATTGACAATTGTAACTTCAAATTAACAGACATTAACTCATTGAGAACGATGATGATTAACAAGAAAATTAATTTTACTGCTTTACATTCAACGATAAAGTATTCTTTATTCCACACATCAATAGATTACAGTCAGACAATCCGACATCTGCTTCAGAACATATAAATCTATGATGATGCAGTAATTTGATAAAACTATTGTACACAGTTACGTAATGTAATGTAATGTAGTAATGTTATGCAATATAGAAAGTAATATCATATAATGTCATATAATGTATTAGGTGTACAAAAAAGTTCTGAGCTTTTTTTTGTAAATTCAATCTTTATTCAAAAACAAACGTATGTAATCGTACGGAAATGGCTTGCTGCGTAACGCCAAGCTGTTCTGCAAGCTCCTTTTCAGAGATTATATCCAGCAATGCTTGCAATTCGTCCGTTTCAATCTTTTCAGGGCGTCCAGCACGCGATTTATCTTTAAGACTGAAATCTCCTTGGCGAACTTTTGATACCGTCTTTTACATGTAGCATGACTTACAGCGTTCTCTCCATATGCAGCACAAATCATTGCAGTGGCTTCAGCAGCATTTTTCTTCAGATGAAACGCGAAGTGGATGGAAAATCGAATATGCTCTTTTGTTATTGTCATCGTGAACACTACTGATTTTTGAGGTTATGTGCATCAAACGCCAAACCGTATGGCATTTTAGAAGGCCAAATGTTAACGCTTTAAAACCGCAAAAGGGCGGGAAGATATATAAAATTTAAATTGTTATTTCGGTTGTATCAAATCTAAAGCTCAGAACTTTTTTGTACACCTAATAGAAAGTAATGTCATATAATGTAGATAGTAATGATATACTAATGATATATATACTAATGATATATTAATAAAAATTATATTGTATTATGCAAATAATATGTCTTATATATAATATTATGCATTATTTTTATTAAGAATATTTCAGGAATATTTACATTTATTATATTATATTAATATGAGATTGCAAATAAAATCACATAATGAAAATACTTTATGCATAATATTTATTGTAATGTTTTAGTTATTTGCAATCCTTTGAATATAATAAATTTAAATACTATTTTTGAGAAATAATTTAAGTTTATTTTAATATATAAGTTTTGTAATCTGTAAATAGATCACAACTCTTAATAAATTTATTTAAATATTTCAAATTGAGAGGGTTACGGTCATATTTCGAAAAAGTTTCAACTATTTCCGTAACTTTTTGATTATATTTCAAGAAGATTGCAAGTTCTTTCTATAATATATTTTAGCAAACCTTTCAACAAGGTTTCATGTGCAAGAATCGCGGACATTTTGCTATTCCAGAGCTGTCTCAGAAATATTGCAGATATTTCGCAACTTTTATGAAATGTTTCATTTTTTAGTTGTATTTTTAAAATATTTTTGAATTTTTTTCGATTATTTTATTCTGAAAACTTCGATGCTATGTAGAACATACATGATTCTATTATGTTTTTCATTATAATATTGACATCTAAAAGAGCGGAATTTTCAAAAATTTCATATATCATATATGCGAGATTCGGTTCTCGGGATGTACGCATTCAAAAAGAACACGTCTCATTGAAAGTCTCATATTTGTTCCGACAGAGCAATAGAAATTTCCGTATAGAACCATATACGCGAGATTCGATTCTCAGAACATGCATATTGAAAACAATATATTTGATTGGAAGTCTCAGGTTCGAATTCATAGTCATTTCTCAAATCTCAAGATTGGTTTCAAATCTCAAATCTCCAACCAAAATTTCAGTGCTAATGTCTAATCATGAAATTGAATTCTTCATGACTGAGCGGGAAATGCGAGAATAAAATAAAACGTGGTGACTAAAGGTTGACATGAGGTTACAAAATATAATGGCTAAACATTTAGAAAATTCATTTTTTAAAGAAAGTGTGAGGTAAAGAATTAAAATATTTAATATATTTATAATATTTGTAATATATAAAATATTTATAATAATTCCATGGTAAAAAAATTTCGCTGAAAATATTCTACGTTTTGGAACATTTCAGCGAAATTGCTGAAAATTTATTGAAATTTCATTAAAAGTATATTTTTCAGTTAACATATTGAAAAATCGCTGAAATTTCTTTAAAATTGAACTGAAATTTCTCTAAAATTTTATCGGAATTTCTTTGAAATTTTTACTGAAATTTTTCTGAAATTTGACTGAAAATGAATTTTTCAACAAAAAAAAATCACTGAAATTAAACTGAAATTTTTCTAAAATGCTGAAATTTTGCTGAAAAGTGTTCCAAAACGTGAAATAATTTCAGTGAAATTTTTCCACCAGGGAAGGTTAAGTAATGATATTTTAGAGGTACAAATAACGGTGGTCTCACATATAGAATGATCCAAGTCATAATGGGCCACAGTAGTTTTGAGGCGTATCTTTATGAGATACAGAAGGAAGACATTGAATCCCCGATCTGCCAACATTGTAGAGCGGCGGCGGATAATGCTGTATACACCCTCCTTTGTTGCCTCTTGTGGGTGGCGGAGAGAGGATTTATTTGCGGTTCTTGGTCTGGATCTGGATTTAGACAGAGAGTACGATTTGGTGATTGGGGCCTCCTCGTGGGCTCCTCTGAGGCGTGGACGGTTTGCTTTCGCAAACTTTTGCGAGGTCGTCATGAGAAGTAAAGAGGAAGCGAAGAGAAATCAGGGTGAGAGAGGTCAGGGGGACAGTACGTCCGCCTATACTGCCTCCTCCTCTTCCGAACCGCTCCTTCTCGTAGTATATAAATATTGTAAATAAATTGTGTATATATTGTGAATTAGATTTAAGACTTTGTAAATAGAGGTTCCCGTACGGAAGGTGAGAACCCTTGGTATTGGGGCTGTCCTGACGTAATACCTGTCGGTGGTTCCGGGGCACTTCTAAATATGCCTGGACGTAGTGCTAGGAAAAGGGGAAGTTTTTTAGGTTGGCAACCATCCCGGTGTATCCTTTGAGGTCACGAAATGGTTAAATCCGACACACCCAGTGGTGCGGGCCGCTGGGCATCTTCCCTCCCTGATGGGTGTCCCTTTTGGGTCCCCCTCGGGTGAGGACGGTGTGAAGATTTTTCTTTTTCTACGCAAAACAAAAAAAAAGAGATACAAATAAGCTACTCAGTTATAATTCTCTTTGTCAAAAATTCAATTTTTATTACTATGATATATGATTGTAACGAATATATTATAGTTTTTCAAAATAAAGAAAAATCGTAATTCAACATTTATATATTGCCACTTTATAGTGACGCCGCCTGCCCACAGTTTGGACAGATATGACAATCGGTTGTCTCTTTGAATCCGCTTCAGTTGCCGCATTAGACACATACTCATAGAATTACGTTAACCCTAGTGTACGATAGACCGTTGCTAAGACATCTTCATCAAGCAAATCAGAATGGATGTTTCCAATGCATTCATGATGTACCACAGCATAAACCACATGGTTTATTGTCTGTAGAATTTAGCGGTGGACAAGAAGGTGATGGTCTGTACTTAATATTATCGGTATCCTGCAAATTACATTGGAAGACGTGCCTGTAATTGGAAAATATATTTGGCACGAGCTTTCTTGTAGCCTGTCTGCTACGGAACATGACTGTTTCTTTGAAAGTCGTACGTTAATTGTATACAAATGTTTTATTAAGCAATTATTTTGTTTGATGAAAATGAATAGTACAAGATACACAGGAGAATAATATACAGTAATTTTTTTACTATAATGTTAACATTGAAATTATCATAGTCTACACCAATGACTTTATAACAGATATTAATACATAACAGATAACATTCTATATTTTTAACTATTAGGTGTACAGATAAGTTTCCGCCGTTTGACAAAAGACGGTGCCACTTGCAAGCTATGGTTAAAATTGTCTGATGTAAAACATTATATCGTAAATTATCAAGATAATAAGGCTCAATAAATCAAATAAGTAAAAAGGAAAAAGGGCTACGAGCCTAAAACATAAATTGACAAACTGTATAAAAAGTTAAAAAATTGAAATAAAACTATGTCATAAAATTAAAAACGTAAAATATTAGGTGTTGGAATTAATTCGTAGCGTTTTTAAATGAAAGAATGTTATTTATTAGGTGTTGGAATTAATTCGTAGCGTTTTTTAATGAAAGAATGTTATTTATTTCACATGAGCATTAAAAAATACATTAATGAAAGTACTTCCCATCACTTGTAAAACGCTACGAATTAATTCCAACACCTAATATAATTTGACAATCAGAAGGTGAACAAAACAAACGTTTCGATCCTAGTTGGATCATTTTCAATGTGACAAATAAATTAGTGTGACAAATAAATTAACAATGGTAATTAACAATAGAGTTATAACGTAGATAAAAACATAAGAAATTAAATAAAATTCGCATTCGGACGCAAAATTAACTATAAAACTCGCTCCAAATTGAGAGGAAATCAAACAAACGATTATAGTTGACAAAAATGTGCTCCTCCGAACCGTGTGTGTGTATAAGGACGAACATGTTTCTTATGTGTGTGTCGAAATGATGTATTATCGATTAGGCAATACAATTGGAATCGAAATTGATCGTCTCTCTAAGAAGCTAAGATATAAAGTAACGACATATAAAGACAAGAAGGTTGAAATGGAAAACTAGAAAGAGAAGGGGAAAAATTAATAAGAAGGAAAGAATAAAGTGGAAGGGAGAGAAAGTAGGGAGAGAAGAGAAGAATAGGGAAGGGAAAGCAGTCAAGAAGGAGAAAGAGATTGAATGATCTGTGAATAAGTATCGGGTAAAGATTCGGTATCATTTTGTCTATTAAAGCCTTGTTTCTGTCTTTTAATGTGAATCATTTCAGACACCAATCTCTTATTGTAAGAAGATTCGCAGTCCAAAATTCTCACATCATTCCATTTGAAATTATGATCAAAATTGATTCGATGATCAGTTATGACAGTAGGAGAACCTGTATTCTTTTTGATGTCAGAGATATGTTCGTGTAGTCTCGTGCTCAATTTTCTCTTTGTCTGACCAACATAACTCGCCTCACAATCATCACATGAGATCTTGTAGACAACATTCTGATTGGAAAGGAAATTAAGCTTGTCTTTTCCTCTCTTTATGAAGCTTTTTAAAGTGTTAGGAATAGAAAAAGCCAATTTACAATGAAACATACTAGAGATTGGAAGGAAACTTTCGGAAATAGATTTAACATAAGGAATCGTAAAATTACTAATTATATTTTGGCTTCGTTGGATGTAATATCCCTTTTTACTAACATTCCTGTCGAGCTAGCATTAAATAGCATCGACAGGAGATGGGTTTACATCTCGGCGAAGACAAACATATCAAAAAATGAGTTCATTATTGCTGTCAGATTCATTTTAAACTCTACCTTTTTTACTTTTAACAACAGAACTTACAGACAGGTACAGTTCGGCACTCCGATGGGTTCACCGTTATCTCCAATTATCACGGACATTGTAATGCAAGATCTAGAAGAAATAGCACTAAAAAAATTGTCAGCACAACCCTTGTTCTATTTTAGATATGTGGACGATATTTTGCTCGCGCTTCCATCTGACATTGTCAATGACACTCTGAACATTTTTAATTCCTTACATACGAGATTACAGTTTACCTTGGAGGTTGGTACAGATGGCAGGTTGAGTTTTCTCAATACAATATTGATTATAGATAACCATAGAATTATATTTGACATTTACCATAAAAAGACATTTTCTGGAAGGTTTCTTAATTTCCATTCAAATCATCCTCTGTGCCATAAAAAAGGTACCATCATTAGTTTTATTGACAAAATTATCTTATTATCACATCCACGATTCCAACAAAAAAATTTGATAGATATCAAATCCAGCTATCCACATTTTCTTAAATAACTGTTATCCTCTTCCCTTTATTTTCTCTACAATAGAACGCAGATTAAAGTTTCATAAATATAACAAAGATACTACACACTATTCACGCAATAAAGACAAATATTTTACGATTCCTTATGTTGAATCTATTTCCGAAAGTTTCCTTCCAATCTCTAGTATGTTTCATTGTAAATTGGCTTTTTCTATTCCTAACACTTTAAAAAGCTTCATAAAGAGAGGAAAAGACAAGCTTAATTTCCTTTCCAATCAGAATGTTGTCTACAAGATCTCATGTGATGATTGTGAGGTGAGTTATGTTGGTCAGACAAAGAGAAAATTGAGCACGAGACTACACGAACATATCTCTGACATCAAAAAGAATACAGGTTCTCCTACTGTCATAACTGATCATCGAATCAATTTTGATCATAATTTCAAATGGAATGATGTGAGAATTTTGGACTGCGAATCTTCTTACAATAAGAGATTGGTGTCTGAAATGATTCACATTAAAAGACAGAAACAAGGCCTTAATAGACAAAATGATACCGAATCTTTACCCGATACTTATTCACAGATCATTCAATCTCTTTCTCCTTCTTGACTGCTTTCCCTTCCCTATTCTTCTCTTCTCTCCCTACTTTCTCTCCCTTCCACTTTATTCTTTCCTTCTTATTAATTTTTCCCCTTCTCTTTCTAGTTTTCCATTTCAACCTTCTTGTCTTTATATGTCGTTACTTTATATCTTAGCTTCTTAGAGAGACGATCAATTTCGATTCCAATTGTATTGCCTAATCGATAATACATCATTTCGACACACACATAAGAAACATGTTCGTCCTTATACACACACACGGTTCGGAGGAGCACATTTTTGTCAACTATAATCGTTTGTTTGATTTCCTCTCAATTTGAAGCGAGTTTTATAGTTAATTTTGCGTCCGAATGCGAATTTTATTTAATTTCTTATGTTTTTATCTACGTTATAACTCTATTGTTAATTACCATTGTTAATTTATTTGTCACACTAATTTATTTGTCACATTGAAAATGATCCAACTAGGATCGAAACGTTTGTTTTGTTCACCTTCTGATTGTCAAATTATATTTTACGTTTTTAATTTTATGACATAGTTTTATTTCAATTTTTTAATTTTTTATAGTTTGTCAATTTATGTTTTAGACTCGTAGTCCTTTTTCCTTTTTACTTATTATATCATAAGGTTGGACATCTGTCAACAACATAGCCTTGAAATACTAGCGATTTTATATCAGCATCATATATTTTTTTTGTGCGAAAAATGCCGAGTTTTGAGCCGAATAAGCGTCATTTGCGGAAACTTTTGATTTACTTCTTTAATTTGAAGAAATCTGCAGCTGAGGCTCATCGATTGCTTGTAGAAGCATATGAGGCTGCCTTAAGTGAGAGAAGTTGTCGTGAATGGTTTCAAAAATTTAAGAACGGTGAATTTGACGTCGTAGACAAAGAATGTAGCGGAAGGCTGAAAGTGTACGAAGACGCGGAATTGGAAGCATTATTGAATGAAGATTCGTGCCAAACGCAAAAAGAACTTGCATTTACATTTTGACGTACATCAATAAAACATTATGTATCGTTCTTTCACAATAAATGCTTAATTTTTTATAAAAAACGGCGGAAACTTATTTGTACACCTAATAATATAAATAAGTTACATATAATAATGTTATTATATTTAACTTATACGAGGGCAAGGTGAAAAGTAACCGACCTCAACATGAAAACATGAACTATGTACAAAGTTTTTAGTTAAGTACCAAGTGTTATATATCAAATTACTCGTATTAAAAATATCTATAATTTCTACTTTGACCACTTTTCTGAACAATTCATAGCTAAAAAGTTAGAGTCAAAAATATGTTAGCGCTTTTTTTCAAATCTGCCGCCGCAACTTATAAGCCTACCGAGCCTATGCTAATCTGTAGAGAAAAATGGTCAAGGCAGAAATTGTAGCCGCCTTTAATGTGAGCAATATGATATATAACACTTGAATATATACCGAAAAGTTTGACTTCGATGGCGGCATCTTCAACAACAAGTCGTACTTTTTTTTTAAATTTTCGTTTTTTGCTTTTTTTCTTCTTATGGTTTTTTGGCTATAACTTTTTAGCTGTGAATTGTTTAGGAAAGTGGTCAAAGGAGAAATTATAGATATTTTCAATGCGAGTAATTTGATATATAACACTTGGTACTTACTAAAAACTTTGTACATAGTTCATGTTTTCATGTTGAGGTCGGTTATTTTTCACCTTGCCCTCATATATATATTAGGTGTTGGAATTAATTCGTAGCGTTTTACAAGTGATGGGAAGTACTTTCATTAATGTATTTTTTAATGCTCATGTGAAATAAATAACATTCTTTCATTAAAAACGCTACGAATTAATTCCAACACCTAATACTTTATGACAAGAAACTAAAATATTAATCATAAAATAATATAGTAACACATTGGAATCAAATTTTTCTTCTTCAAAAGTTTAATCAATTTCCAGTATAAAATTTATACTGATCATATGAAGGAACAAACGTCGTCTATTTAGACGTTTCAAGGCTGAAAAATCACTTCGCGCATTTCAAAGGACTACATATGTAGTATATAAATTCACACAGAATTATACAAGCATTTAAGATCCAGCTAGACCATTTAAAGCATTGTTCTATAGTTTGTGTTATCACAAATACAATCCTATAAGATATTAAATAAAATAATTTACCCCATATATTCATTTTAATAATATTCTAATTTATTCCAAATGAACTTCTTAAAGATAATTTTTTAGTTAATTCTTTATATATTGGGTTGGAGGAAAAGTTCTGTGGGATTTTGTTAGCTCAAAATTATATATACAATAACTTCGTTAAAAATGAACAAAATTTAAAAAAAAGGTGATAAAATTTGAAGTTTCTACAAAAATCCGTAGAACTTTTCTTCTGACCTAATACATCTACTGGAATATATTAATATATTCATAAAATACCTATATTTTAAATTCACCCAGCATGTCTTTAATTATGCACATATTCTTACAGGAAAGCATTATCTGCATATTGCTCTGTGATAAAATCCCAAGTTGCCTTCTTTCTTTCTAAACTTGGACCGTTTTCGACTCTCCACAATGTCTCTTACATCTTCAATGAGTTTCAATAATAACATTTTTTCAGTGTCCGAAAATTTTGGGGTGTACTGTTTTGATAATCCATTAATCTAAAATCATAAAATTAATTATTTATAACCGATAAAATTAAAATTGAAGCAATAAAGTCCTGGTGAAAATTTTTTTCAGAATTTTTAGACAAATGAAAACTTTTTTAGAAATACTGAAAGAATCTATATTTTCCTCAAAAATGTTCGTATATGTAAATTTATATTTTAGGATTCGTATAAAAAAATCTGAGAAATTTTCTAAAAAATTATAAAATTATATAAGACGTCCCAATGGGATAATTTAAGGCTAAATTAAAGGCTGATTTTCATTAATTCTTGTAAACTTAACGATCAAATAAATATATTATATTCACTGTAGCTAGAAATTATATTAAATTCTGAAATTTACATAAAAATTCTGAAAAATTCGGAGAAAAATTTGAACTTAATAATAATATAATTTGAACTTTTATTTAAATTTCAGAATATTTAAAAATTCACATATATGAAAAATTATAGATGTATGAGAAAAAATATAAATATTATGAGATAAATATTATGAAATATAAATATTATGAGATGAAATATTTATGAAATGTGTTCCAATTCGTATAAAAATTCTGAGAAAAATTTCCAAAAAATATATAAATCTACACTTTGAAGGAAGATTATTATGTGTCATCGTTTATATCTTATTATAAACCGATCTTATAAATTGCCAATCAATATGACGGACAATATCAAAGATAACTTATCAGAATCTTTAAACACAACTGTGAGATTTCGGGCGTGAGTTATAATATTTTATTAACATCCGAAAATTTGTTTACAAACATTTGTAATTTAGCAACAATCCATACAGGATGTCTCTTAAATAACGCTTAATAATCATCTAATGCTTTCTCTGATAAGAAAAACTTAGTCGAAAAATCCTATAACATTTTGCAATTTTTGCAATAATTAACGAACAGTATTTCTGAAACAGTATTTCTGAAACAGTATTTCTTATCTTAAAAAGTGTCAAATGATGAATTGCAATCGATAATCCAATCAATTTATATTACGAGGAAGATCAGCATCTAAATATTGCATTATCTGCTCTACTTCATTGACTAAAACATTTTCATTTGAGCAATTGATGTGGATATATAAGTTCCAGAACTGCTGTAGCACAAATGATAGCAATAGAAGTAACTTATTTAAAAGTCCTCTAAACAAGAAAATTTTTTTTTCCAACGACCATGTGTCCTTTCTATATGATTTCTTATTTTTTTATGACTTTTGTTATAATTATGTTCTACCTAGTTAAGTGGTTGTAAAACAGGTGTAAGTAAATATGGATGACAACCACATCCATTATCACCTAAAAGACCTACAAAATACAAAAGGAATAATAATTATATTTCTGTTTTACGTTCGCTTCGCTTTAAAGTTTTACTTTTTTATAAAAAATATTTTATATTTTATATCTTTTATCCTAGTCTCTATGAAAAATGGTTTTAAAGCATTGCGATCAAAACAAGTATCATGGGTGCTTCCCAGGTGCCTAATATCAATACAGAAAATTTCTCCTCTTGGTCCTGCGGCAGCCTAAACATATAAAAATATACAATGCATAACAATATTTTTCATGTGCAATTTAAATAATTGTATAAAATCATCAGTATATTTGAAGAAAATAAGCCTTTTCTACTGCGAAAAATTTTTCCAATTTCTTTGTCAGGACTGGCAATTTTTATCAGAGTTCCGTTAATGCAAGCAGCAACATTTAGAAATCTAGCTATTTCTTTTTTTTTATTTTTTTTATTTTTTTATAATAATTTCTGATGCTGCTGCGACTCTCTATAGTTTTAGGGAATTGTACGTATTCATGGAGTTTCTTTGCTATCGACACTGCTTTAACACATCTGCATACAGTAAGTTACGAAAAACTTTTTAAATCGTCATTTTTTTTTAAATTGTCTGTAACAACCTAATATTTATAATTAAAAATATTTATAATTAAAAATAATTAAATCTAAATAAAATTTAATTAGTGCTTGTCTTGATAATTTTTTTATTCACTTGATAATTGTCAGTAGCATAAAATCGAAAAGCCATAAGAAGTTGTAAAACAAGTAGTACCTCACAAGTAGTAAACCTCTATTACTATATTTTGTTAAATTCTCTTCAATAATTGACAATATATAATATCACTTTTTTACTAAATTTGAAACGTTGTTTAAACAACGTGCTTTTGCAGAGAAAAATTCAAAAGGGTTTGCAAAATCTCGAATGTAACGCTTAGGTGTTTTTATACATGCAACTTCTGTCACATCCATAAATTCCAAAAAGTCTTCTAAATCTTCCATGTTAATCTAATATACATATATATGTTAGATTATATACACACACACACACACACACGCGCGCGCGCGCGCGCGCGCACGCACACACCACGCACGCACGCGCACACACACACACACACACACACACACACACACACACACACACACACAGGGTAATCCATAACTCTTGATTAATATTTCAGGAAGTGAAAGAGAATGAAATTTTGAACTAATAATAATTGATTGATAATATTTTATGCTCAATAGCCTTTGGAGAAATAGATCTTAATATACTGGAGATTTGTAAATAAATTTTATTGTGAAAAATATTACTTTGACCAAGAGTCAATTCCGGATCCCTCAGCATCGTTCGTTGTGTATTCACTAAACAGTTCTAATAAATCGTTAAATATGCGTTAAATATGCGTTATTTCCTTATATATCCATTATTGCGAAAAACTAAAGTCTCGATGGTCTAAAGGCTTAGGATACTCACACGAAATACTGAGGAATCCAGATTCGATTCCCTTTCGTGTTAAAATGATTCACGTGATGTCTCCTGTATATATAGAATTAGAATACATTAAACGCTGAGGATATTTACTATCAGATAGATTCAGTACCTAGCAAAATAAAGCACTTTAAATGACTGTATATGTATATGAGAATAATTCCTTTTTTTTAATTTGCTTCTAAAGAAAAAGATCTAGCCCACAGATCTAGATATAATATCAAAGACAATAATCAAAGATAACTTATCAAGAATCTTAAAGTAACTGTAAGATATGGTATAAGTTATAATATTTTATTTTCATTTGAAGATTTGTTTACGGACAATTATAATTTAGCAATTATACAGGATGTATCTTAAATAACGCACAATAATATATAGAGGCTATTGGAGATTATTTTATTTTCATTTTTGCACTAAAAATTCTATTTAATAATTTAAAATATATTTATTTAATATCTATTTCTATTTA
Source organism: Acromyrmex echinatior (assembly GCF_024713525.1). Lineage (NCBI taxonomy): Eukaryota > Metazoa > Arthropoda > Insecta > Hymenoptera > Formicidae > Acromyrmex > Acromyrmex echinatior. The sequence goes on from NC_141868.1 coordinate 9,611,808, forward strand.
ATATCTATTTAATATGTATTTAATATCTATTTCAAATCTATTTAACAATTTTAAATATTTTTTATGTAATGTTCAATAATGAATTTTTTTATACAAACTTATAAACTTGGCTTTTAATAATTTTTTTTTATAGTTACAATTATATATATATATATACATATATATATATGTATATATATATATATATATATATATATATATATACACAATCTATAATTTAAATTGGACAATTTAAATTATCCAATTTGAATTTCAAATATACATATTATAATAAATATACTATGCGAAATTTGTATGCTATTATACTATTATTATATTGCTTTATACATTACAATTTATAATTTATGAATGGTACAAGATTCCCGATATAAATTTTATACTGGGAATTGATTAAAGAATTTTGAAGAAGAAAAATTTGATTCCAATGTGTTACTATATTATTTTATAATTAATATTTTAGTTTCTTGTTATAAAGTATATATATATATATATATATATATATATATATATATATATATACAGGGTGTCATGAATATATGGCCCCACTCGTCCCGAGCAGGTAGAGTGGACTAAATTGAGTAAAAAAGTCCTGTACCATTTTGTAATACTCGCAATAATTAACGAGATATTAACCGCGGGCTTACGAGCATCTAAACTCAAAGGGCGCGGCGCGCCTGCTGGGCCATTCCCGTTCCTCGCGGCCGTGCGCTTGGTGGGCCGTACCTTTGACAATAGTAAGTCGAGCGGACGCGCGTATTCGGTTATCTTTAAACGTTAATATCTCGTTAATTATTGCGAGCATTACAAAATGGTAGAGGATTTTTCTACTCAATTTAGTCCACTCTACCTACTCGGGACGAGTGGGGCCGTATATTCATGACATCTATATATATATATATATATTGATATATACATACTTTATAACAAGAAACTAATTATAAAATAATATAGTAACACATTGGAATCAAATTTTTCTTCTTCAAAAGTTTAATCAATTCCCAATATAAAATTTATATCGGTAATCTTGTACCATTCATAAATTATAAATTGTAATGTATAAAGCAATATAATGATAGTATAATAGTACACAAATTTCGCATAGTATATTTATTATAATATGTATATTTGAAATTTAAATTGGATAATTTAAATTATCCAATTTAAAAATTATAGATTATTGTATATATATATACATATATAATTGTAACTTAAGTTAAAAAATGCGTCGCTATTGATTGATGTTACACGCTCTATCAATAGGAGAGCACGAAATAAAATATTATTACTTCAACCCCGAGGATCGATTCTATACCCTGAAAATGAGGTGAAAATTATAAAGTCAACAAATTTACTTAAATACTGATTATTTCATTGGTCAACATCTAAAATTACAAAAATGAGAAAATTTACTAGATGTTGACCAATGAAATTATTAATATTCTAGTAAATTCGCTCGCTTTTGTAATCTTTTCATCTTGTTTGAAGATACACAATCGATCCCCTACATCTTGAAACGAGGTGAAAATTACAAAAGTGAGCGAATTTACTAGAATACTAATAATTTCATTGATCAATATCTAGTAAATTTGCTCATTTTTGTAATTTTCATCTTGTTTGAAGATACAGAATCGACTCTCAGATTAGTGCAAACTCGGTCGGGCCGAAATCGCTATATGACTCTGCTTTCTTTTCTGCGACTGTGATTGGTCTCTCTGTTTCCTTTCGCTGTAAATCCGCTCATGGAACGCCAGCCTGATGAGTGAAAGCACACGGTGCGGAAAAGGGCTGCGGAAGAGAATGTGCCATTGAAACAACCAATTAGCGCTATTAGGAAGCCTAATAGCGGAATTAGAGAGCCTATAATCAAAGTGGCGCCATACGAGATCATATTTTAGCGAAATTCTGCGAGAGAAAAAGAGATATACGGTCTCAGTCTATCCAACAGACTGTCACTTTTAGGGTTAGGTGCAACAGCATTGAACAACATGGATACGTAAAGGAACATTGATAAAAAAATAAAATTATCGAAATTATTTTAGAAATATGGTTGGATGTACAATACCGTTTTGTAACAATTCATTAAAAAAAAGGATATGTTATGAAAATAATTCCGAAAGACACAGAACGCCGAATAAATTGGTTAAAGAGTATAAAAGGCAAACATAAAAATTGGACACCGTCAAAAATTCATCCGTATGTGAGGTAAAGTAATTTATTCTTTATAAATAATGTATTTAAAATATTAAAATAAAAATGTAACATAAAATATACAAAGATTAATTATAATATCTGAAGTATCTTGGCACTATGGTAAGTATATGTACAGTCATCACATTTGTTACGAATTTAATTCTTTCTCTTTTTGTCGTAATCTTTTCAATTATTGGGTCATCTAAAAAGTATCCGCGGTACTTTGTCACTAGATATATGACCATCAACACACATCTAGTGACAAAAAACCGCGGATACTTTTTAGATGACCCAATATATATCATTGCATTGTGAGTCTAAATCAAATAATATGATAATTACGATATTTAACATATAATATTTTATGAAATGGTATATACATATATATTTTTCTGAATTTTTGATTTGTTTTATACTATTAGAGATGCATTTTGCTCCTAAAATGTAGGAACAGAGAATGGATATAAACTAGCGCATTTAATTTGCGCAAATAATGTGCAATAAATAACGTTTTGTATAAAGTAATGTGCAATATTACAAAATGTACAATATTGTAATAGTACAAAATAAATGAAATTTTATAATAAATAATATATGTAAGTTTTATTATTTTATATACAATATTTATTTATTAGCATTTTTTAATTTGTCACAATTTTTGAGCATTATTTAGCATAAATTCAAAATTTAGAAAATAATGCGTTTAAAAAACTGGAGGGAATGGCTAAAACATGGCGGACCAATTACAAGTGATACCCGTATGGCGTCACTCTGATTGTAGGCTCTCTATTCGGAATAACACAGAAGAACGCTGAATGGTTGCTTTTATGACGCATTTTCTATTCCGCAGTGTGATTTCACCCAATGGATTCCATCCAAGAGAGTGGAAAAAGAATCGATTCTTGAATAATCGAATCAGAATCTCGCTAGTCGTTAGTCTCGATCTCGGTTCTAAGATAGAACAGTAAGTTTTTTCTTGTCAAATTCGTTTTGATCATTTCATGTAAAGACACGTTGAATGAACCATATTTACGAAGTTTGAAGGTGAGGAAGGTCAACTGAAGAATTACTTGAATAATATTTAATATACGTCAACTGTGTTCGAAGCAAGATGAAATATCAAAAGAATCGCGAAGTAACGTGGACCATTCTAGAACTCAGAGGTCTGCTAGAAGATGAGGATTCTCACGTGCACTTTGTGAGGACCATCAAGCACGTTGCATTACATCCATATCATTTGAACAACATTCAGCGAGGTCTAAATCAGATTTTAAGATCGTTGTTGAATGCTTATGACAGAGAGTACGTATTCATCTATGCTTTATATATCTATATATATATATATGTATATATATGTATGTATGTATATATATATATATATATATATAATATATAAAATATCCACCCAAGCCTAGTCTATACACCCCACTGTTTAGACCCCCATGACAGATTTTCTAACCTCAACAACAAGTACAATTACCGAATCCTGTGCCTCTTTGCAGGGGAAGAAGGAGAGGGGGTGGGCGAGAGTCAGGGGTGAGAGTTGCTTCGCGTGGAAAATGGAAATTCATGTGGAACAGTACAATTATAGACCCATTTTGTTTCTGTGACAGATTTCCTAACTTCAATAGTTATATCAACTTTAACGCTTAATATCTCAGCTCACAGGGTAGAGCGACGCTTTTTTTTTGCCAGATTCTTTCGTTTCATGCAAAAACATCGAATAAGCTTAATTTCATCAAAATTGATGAGCAAAATTGGACACAATTCTTGAGTATTATCAAATATATTTTTAAAATTTAAATGTCTCATTGTTAGTTTATTATTATAATTTGGGTGCATGTTAAGAAAATCTTGGCCACTTTAAATTTTTAAAAGAATATACTTAATCAATGCATAAAAATAAAGATTTAACAAGCAAAAAGTGTTGCTTTACTCCATGAACTAAGATGTTAATCATTAAAATCAATGGCTATTCAGATTAGGAAATTTGTCACAGCAATGGTTCACTGCTTTAAAAACACAAATTCTCTGCATTAAAAGCAAATTTTCTGCTAAAGCAGTGAATTTGTATTTTTAAAGCAGTGCACTACTGCTGTGATGGATTTTCCAACTTGAATAATCGTCGATTATTTACTTTAACGATTAATATCTCGGTTCATAGAGCAGAACATTTTTTTTCTTGTCAAATCTTTGTTTTTACATGAATACGCATCGAGGATATTTTTATTAAAATTTGAGGTGCCCGAAGTCTTCTTAATATTTATATCAAAGTAATTTACATTTCAGATTGAAAGGATTTGTACTGGCTTTTAAAAATCCTAAATTGCTTAGCAATCTGGGAGAATTGTTTTATGATTCTCCCTTTATTCATGTCAACATTGAAGCAGATTTCTATTTGTTCCGTCCAAAGACTGGATTTTTTCTGAAAGGTAAATAATTTTCGCTAATTGTTACATACTTCAATTGATTTCTTGAAGAAAATTAATTAATTTATGAAATTTTAGCATATTTTTTTTATTGGCTAAGTGCCAAATAAGTTTTGTATGATATCCCATAGTATTTATTACAAATGAGATTTTTATGTTGAAGAAGTTTTATGTTGAAGTGTATATTTTGTTAAATTCCTAGTAGTAAATTTAACAATATTGAATAATTCTTTGGTATGAAGATAAAATATTTATTAATAATAATATAATATATATATATTTAAGGAAATATATGTATATATACAATGTGTTTGGAAAATAATGATAAATCTTTCGCATAGGGGCAGAATGGATTAAATTGAAAAGAAAAGTCCTCATTTTGTAATTTTCGCAATAATTAATAATATATTATTTGCTAAATATTGCCAAAAATTGGTCTCCAATAAATTTTTACTCAAATGCTATCAACCTTACAGAAAAACTGAAAGAGACAAAAATTGTTTATTTTCTTCTCATAGAACTCTACGAATTTTTTCAGAATTTTTTATCAATTTTTTAATACTGCATTTAGAACTCTAAGAATTTTTTTAGAATTTTTTTTAGAATTGTTTAATACCATATTTTCTCATGTTAATAAAAATGAAAAAATGCAGTACTAAAAAGTTGATAAAATCTGAAAAAATTCGTATAGTTCTATGAAAACAAAACAAACAATTTTCGTTTTTTGCAGTTTTCCTATAAAGTTGATAATATTTAGTTTTAAGTAAAACATTATTGAAGATCAAATTTCGGCAATTTTTAGCAATTAATATCTTGTTAATTATTGCGAAAATTGCAAAGTGATACAGGACTTTTCTTCACAATTTAGTACATTCTGCCTTTGCGAAAGATTCATCATTTTCCAAACATCTTGTACATACGCGCGCACACACACACACACACACACACACACACACACACACACACACACACACACACACACACACACACACACATGCACACACACACACACACACACTCACGCACGCACGCAAAAAAAACGCCACTAAATTTTTGCATAAATTTTTAATATTTTGAAATAGCAATAACTCAGTGAAAAATTATCGTAGCAAGATATTTAAAAAAGCCTTTTAAAACTTAAAATCTCTATTATTCAGATCAGTACTTTAGAAAACGGTCTTACTGATATTTCTGTATCTATCATTGTTTTTGAGAAATCTTAATGTATTATTTAAAATAGAATACTATATATGTAGATATGATAACTAGTATTATGTTGCAGGTATAGTGAATAAGAAAAGCTTGGACTATATTGTAATGCTGGTACACAAAATATATACCGTATCTATTCCGAAACCAGATAATACAGATCAATGGTTAGGTGAGTCAGTGGAGATTGGTCAGGAAATAAGATGTTGCGTCACTCAACTACATCATAAGAGCAAACCTCCTTTCATCTGCGCCAGTTTGAAATCCGATTATTCGCAAGGTTGTAGATTGTCAGAAAGCATAATTAATATTGATGTGGACAGTGCAATTGGACGTACAAATAACTCTATGAAGATTGACATTGATGGAATATTGGAAAATGATGGCATATCTGAGAAAGAGAAGAAAAAACAGAAAAAACACAGAAAAAAACACAAGTTGCAGGAACGAAATTCAGAAGTTGTTTGTAAAATTGAAAATGAATCAGAATTTAACGTAGGAAGCAATACATCTGCAATTATTAAATCTGAAAATAAACAGCAATGTATTTTATTAAATACTGGTGTAGACAGTGCAACTGAAAGTACAAATAACTCTATGAAGATTGACATTGATGGAATATTGAAAAATAATGGTATTTCACAGAAAGAAAAGAAAAAACAGAAAAAACATCAGAAAGAACACAAGTTTCAGGAGCGGAATTCAGAAGTTGTTTGTAAAATTGAAAATGAATCAGAGTTGAACACAGGAAGTAATACATCTACAATTACTAAATCTGAAAAGAAACAGCAATGTATTTTATTAAACATTGGTGTGGACAGTGCAACTGAAAATAACTCTATGAAGATTGAAATTGATGGAATATTGGAAAATGATGGCATTTCTGAGAAAGAGAAGAAAAAACAGAAAAAACACCGAAAAAAACACAAGTTTCTGGAACAGAATTCAGAAGACGTTTGTGAAGTCAAAATTGAAAATGAATCAGAGCTGAACGTAGAAAGCAATACTTCTGCAATGATTAAATCTGAAAACAAACAGCAATGTATTTTATTAAATACTGATGATTCTTTAAATAATTTAGAAGTCGATAATACAAAACATAAGACAAACAAGAAAATATCCAAATCGCTACTTAATAATGAATCAATTTTGGATGAATTTACTGAGTCACATAAAGCTGCAAAGAGAAAAAATTCCATTCTATTAGATAGTATTACTGAAATAGAGATAAAAAAGGAAAAGAAATGTGAAGAAACCTGATTCAGAACTTATATTAACTTATATTAACAAAGAAAACGAAGAAGAAATAGTTAATAGTGCAAGGAATATTCTCTATCTTAAATGTGAAGAAAAGCAACATATGCTTAAGTATTTATTAAACGTCAATGCTTTTTCAAATAATTTAGAAAGTAGTGTATCTGCAAAATATACGAATAGCAAGAAGCCACCTATAATGTCAAATTCGCAAGAGACTCACGTTGTTAAAATAATGACTGCAAAATAAGATCTATGTATAAACAGAATTATTAAAAGAAAGAGCAAAAAGTCAATCATATAACGAGACTCAAGTCGACAAAATTTGAATGAAACTTTTAAAATGTCTAAGTTTCGAAAAAAGGAAATTTCATTAAATACGTCACTTTTGACAAAAAAAAAAAGGAAAAAAGATCCTAAGAAACATAATTCAAGAGGCTCACGATCAAAATCTATCGAAAAGATCCTAAGAAACAATATGACATGAATTAATAATGTCCGTAACTTCAGATAAGGAAAGGAAAAAAAGTCTTCAGAAACATGCAAATGTGTCAAGAGATTTAGATTTCGAGTTTAAAATTAAAAGTAAAAATACAACGAACGATACAAATGATATTTTCCGAATAATTAAACACGATTCTGAAGGATTTCGATATAAAGTACAATATATCAGCAACAGATATAATTCATGCAATTTAGATCTTAATTATATATAAAAAAAATTTTAAAAGAAAAGCACTTGTAATATTGTCAAATTCGAAATTTCTCATTAAAATTGAAAAAGATTGAATTAAAATTTTTTATAGAATTCACTTTTAAGTCTTATCCATGTAATAAGAAAAATGCACTAAATGGAAATGTACAGAAACCAATATTTTTATACTTGTACGATTAATTAGCGTTTAATAAAAGCATCAAACCATAAAATGAGATAACTATGTATAGAATTAGTAACAGCATATAATAGAAAACAAAAACATTTTATTTGCAGATACAGAATATTGTAACGTATACATCATGTATACAATGTAATTGTCATGTACTTCGTGGCATAATGATCGCAGTACAGACTCTTGCATAATGCATAAGAGAATCAACCAATCGAAATTCTTTTCTATCGAATGGAAGGAAAGGGGATTCTGATTAGTTGATTCGCTTATGCACTATGCGTTATGCAAAAATCTGTGCTGCGGTCTTAAGATTGTAACCACTGAACTATATATACACTAGAATGGGCATCGAGGAAAATTCGTGGCCGCAATTTATCAGCCGCCATTTTAGTTGGGACGATATTTGAGCGAATCAGAAGTGTTTGCATCTATTTACGCTGTGATCGATGTATCGATCGATGTACTATCGATGTATGGAAATTTATATGGACATGAACGGTACGTAAACAAAAATAATGTCACTTCAATTTTATTAGCACTCAATAAAATAATATTAATAACACTTTTCATATTCTACATCGTTAACACATGTGCAACAATTGATACATTTAATACAAAAATTCTTACCTATGAAATGAAATTCCTTTTTTATTTCTCTGCCCACACCCAGGCATACAGCACTTCATGTTGATGCTTTGCACATTGTACAGTCACGCGATTTTATAATCTTTCAAAGTAATCTTTCAAATACAATTCCACACAGGATGATCTTGATGACATATGCGTCTCATTAAAGAACACTAAACGTAAGAGAAACACCTGAAAGCTTCTGTTACGGTCTTATATTGATCAAATTAAAATGGTGCTGATCAATTAGTGCACGATTTTCTCATTGCTTCAAAATGGAGATGCCCAATCTAGTGTATATATAGTTGTTTGAAGTCGCCATGAAAAATCACATCGCGATTAATGTGATAATGTGCACAACATGAGTTTTGATTCTTCTGGAAATCTAAACTTTTTGCAATGTTTTCTTCTAGTCATTGAAAAAATAAACCATGATTATAAACAAAACTCAGGTTGTGATGTTAATCACGCGCGACACGCAATATCTAATGACACTATACCTTTAGAATAAGAATATCAGTAAAGCTGTACACTCATTGGATATCGCATATTACGCGGGACGAACATTGCGCTGTATGTTGGCAATCTGCGTCGTGTCAATCAACGGCTCGCTGTCTCATCCGCGCATGGCAATTGAACTTTTTCTCGCGATTAAATCAGTGAATCGCGAATCACACGCTGTGACAAGAAATCCCCTCAAATTTTATAATTTTAAGGAATTCCATTGGAGATTGACTGAGAGAGCCTTTTTCACTCTTTCTTTTTGTCTCTTTTATTCGCTGCCGAGTACAGTTAACTGCCTTTTAGAAAATCTGTCGCGTCAGAATTCGTGAGCGAATTCCGTAATTTCACAGTCCTGCCGAGAATTCGAAATTGTGATTGTCTCATCACCTGTAATAGTTTCAGTTAAACTCTGTGTTAACACGGTTAATATTAATAAAGACAAATATTTAAGTTTTTTTATTCTCAAGTAACAGTTTGTTTGCTTCAAGACCCTCTTGCTCATTCATTTCCAAACAGTAGTTCAGTAGTCTATGCTCCCTGTCTTATCCCGGATTTATAATAGATTTTTAAACCTTAAGTCATAAGGAATGGACGAATCACAGGATGTCCTTGACACTACGAATACTTTTGATTGACCAATCGGAAGAAAGAATTTTACTGACTGATGTTACGTCCCAAGGTCCAACCGTTGGTAATTGATACCTGGACAAACCGGGGACCAATGGCGGGTAACAAATCGAGAGTTGCGCGTCCTTTCGGTTAAGAAGAAACCTACGGTAATCCCTTCATGAATCTTGCTGGTGGTTCGGTCCGTGGTGCGGGACACGCGGCTCAGTCTGGACTCCGGTTGGTCAGGCTCCTTGTAGGTGCTCGATGATTGGCCGGCGCTGATTCCGCTCGTTCACACACACGATCTCCAAGTTAAACGATAAACGTATACGCGCGGCGGCGTTTATTGTAAAAGGAGAGGTTTCGTCAAATATTATTATATATACGTACTTATAATTGCTCAAAAGTAATTAGTGTATTTTATAACTTCTGCAGTTGCTACACACATATCCAGACTTATGTTATAACTAATAATTAGATGCGGTTAACTAGGAAGGTTAAATAAGATGTACCTATGATTAGATTGGATTGCTCACGCGAATAGAATTTAGGAATTAAACTAGAAATCACAATACTCTGGAAGAGACCGTTTCTCTTCGACCAGACCTGACCCCGGGAGGTTTTGAACTAACTCTTTAAAACACTCGCTACTCGCAAGAGAGAGCAAGTCCCGTTTTTAGAACCCGAACGCTTTCAGGAAAAAGGTGCCCCTCCATGCTGGTAGGGCGCGTGAGGTGGGGAGAAGATGTCAGGAGCGGTCCCTGCAGTTCTAATGCCCCGTTGGTTATTGAAGTAAGGAAAAATTTGTAATTTGGCCAGGGACATTCCTGGACAAGTTTTATAAGTACCGCTGACGTGACACTGACTAATCCAAAAATGCTTCGAAATATTTGTAGCGTCAAGTGGACCATAGCCAATCATTTAGGATGAAATCACACGGGGTGAAAAAAGGGCTGCGGAATAAACAATACGTTATTGAAGCAACTAATCAGCGTTATTCCGCACTTTTCCATCACGCAAATTTTCTGTGCTACATGATGCGTCAAATATGTGTCCAGCATGAATATAATTTAAAAACTATAAATAATATTTAAAAACTATTAACTTTAATAATTTGCTTATTACAAAGAAATATAATTTTTTAAATTGTAAAAATAATTATCACTGTTGTAGTATTTAATATTTTTCAATTAATACTTGCAATTAATATTTTTCCGCATCGTATGCACACAAAATTGGCGTGATGGAAAGGGCACACTGAAATCGCACGTAATGCATCAATATTTTTTTTATCTTGGTATCTATATTGCACTCAGATTTTGTCATTTTGCTTCATTCGTCTCGATATGCAATTCCATCATATCAATCAGCATCAAATTATTTTAATCTCTCAAAATATGACGGTTTATGATGCACTCGCTATTCCGCAACATCAATAGCGTTGAGTGATTGTTCCAATAACGCAGTCTCTATTCCGCAATCCTATTCCGCACATGTGATTTTTCCCTAGAATGAAATCACATGGCGCGGAAAACGACTACGCAATAGAGAATGCGTCATAGAAGCAACCAATCAGCGTTATTCTGCGTTATTCCGAATGGCGCTAATTGATTGTTTCACTGACGTAATCTCTATTCAGCAACCCTTTTGCGCACCGTGTGATTTTATCCTAACTTACGGCTTAAGGCTTAAAACACCTATTGTAGATCCGAATTTAGGCTTGAATATTTAAAACTCTAAAATTGTACACTTGATTGATAGTTTCTTTCGATCTTCTCAATTTTTTTATCGGCAATTCTAATAAATACGAGTATTTATAAGCAATTATTTATAGATCTCGTGACATTACAGTTATGAGGAATTTTCTCTATTAAACATTTAACAACGATTTTGTATTGTATTTAGGAAATATTAATTATTAACATCCTTAATAACGTCTGGATGATTGATCTGAATATCGATAAGTTGTCACATGTCAGACATAAATTATTTGACAATTTTTTCATTAGTACACATTGATGTAAATAATCAAAATTTCTTCTACGCTTTTGTATATGAAAAAAGTTTCTTGTTTAAATTCATACACTGATAGGAATTAATTTAGAGACGTATGGAAAATATTTCAAAATTCGCACTCTCAGAAATTAATTCAATCCATCAAATCATGAACGCTCGAAATATAAATGATTTATAACCATGTTTCAATCTGTTTTATTTTAAATTATATCTCTTTCGTAAATTTTTTAATAGGAATTTTTTCAATTGGTGACTCAAAGTGTAATCTAACTTCAACGAATATAATAGAATTTCTCCATTTCAAAATATTTTTAAAATTGTATATAGGAAAGAAAAGTTTTCGCAACTAAGGTTGCGTTCAGCAGAATACAATTTTGCAATCGTTTTATGATTGTCTGCTGAGATAAGATCATTCTTTTGGATCTAAAAGTATAATTCAATTAGCGCGAAGAAAATTTCCAACAGTTGCAAAATAAACGTCCTGTTAAACGCAGTCAATAGGCGCGTTCAAATCGGACAAAGCTGCGACTAGCCTGCTCGCCGAGTGATTGAATGTGATTGGTTGGATTTATAAGTAACAATCAATCATATTCATTTGCTCGGCAAGCTGGCTAGCCACTTTGTCGACTTGAACGCAGCCATAACGGTTATGGCATAACCATCATAACGGTTCCTCAGAAGAATGAAACGACTGTGATTGGCCAGTTTCATAACTACGGATGTTATTAAACCTGATTAAGGGTACCATGTAAAGCCTGCGGCACACGATGCTTGTTTTCCTGCTGGATTGCTAGCTGGATTAGAATCTTGCCACTATTGACTTGATGCTGGCACGGACATTATCGCTTTAATGTAGTCTAAACATAGGACCTGCGCACAATAGAAGGAATATGGAATTAGTAATAAAGAACAAATGATTTCAACCTTTCAGAAATAGTATATATATTCCGATGTATCCGATTTCTGATTAAGGTTAAAATCGTTTATTCTTTATTCCTAATTCGTTATTCCTTCTATTGTGCGCAGGACCTTGCAAGATAGACGGAGCGTTCAAACGAAAGAAATTGAAGACAATATTGAAGACATTGAAGGACAGCTTAACTTCAGACTAGAGACCATCTAATCAGAGTCGCGACTATGATGTAAGAAGACAAGGTGTCATTCATCGATCAACAAATAAGAACCAATCGCTCGGTGAGCAAGTATAGCTCGATGAGCTGTATTTCAAAACTCATCGAAAAAAAGTATTGTAATCATTTAGGCTCCGACTGTATCATATCTCGAGGATGTGCAGTAGGAGAGTGATTTGAGGCCAAAATTTGATTAGCTATTCTAATATGTCAGCGTTATTATATGAAAGTGCATAGAGACTAAAATTTGATTGGTTGTTTCCAATGATTGCTATTGCTATTATGCACAACGATACATCTTGTATTTTTACATTATGGTCGCGACACGAGACAATTTATGCCTAAGGATCCATGATACAAATTTTCCGCGTGATGTATATCGCGGAACCAGTACGCGTTTTTTGAGTCGTTATGCTTTTAGGGTGCCATCCTATGAGCGGAAATTTACAACAGTACAGAACAGTGCGACCAATTACAACTCTGCAGTCATTACTTTCTTTCCTTTTCTGCGATTGTGATTGGTTTCGCTGTTCTTTCTGCTGTAAATTTCCGCTTATAGGATGGCACCCTTACTACGCGATTTCTTTTGTTACGCGAAATTTAATTTCTATATGTTTTATAGTATAGTCAGGAACAAAAAGGTTGCAACACTTTTTTTCGATGGATTTTGGAACGCAGCTTGCTCACCAAGTAATTGTCCAAGCAGAACAACAAGTCATTATGATATCAAAATGATGTCAAAATGATTCCAAAATGAAAAATGACTAAAAGTCATTTTTCAATCATTTCCGATTCATTTTGATGTCATTTTGATGTTATCGTGACTTGTTGTTCTGCTTGGGTGGTTCTTATTCATGAATCGACAAATAAGAACCAATAATTGGGTCGATCACGAGCGTGGTTAATCACGAGCCAATTTCGCATCATGGGACCGTTTATTTTCTTTCTCTTATGTCCCATTAAGCGGTAAACGCAGAAAAGAGAGAGAGAGCAGAATCAAGTTTCAGCGAATCATGAGATAGTTTTTCAATTATGTTAAAAATATTTTACTACTAAAGAAGTTTTAATGTTTACAGTTTATTATATACATTATTATATTTACATTAAAATTTATTTTTATTATAAATCTATTTTTATTATTATTAAGTATTGTAAATAACATAAAAAGTATGATTTTATATTATTCCGCGTGTTATTCTGCTTCCGCTTATTCCGTTCAAGGGGACATAAAGGATTTAGGAGAAGCGTAAGAAAGAAAACGGGATGGCTGTGATTCGTCGTGTTGATTCCGCGAGTTCCGTTCCGTTGCCAATTTCCGCTCTATGGGACGGCACCTTGGGGCGCCATTACATGAAGCGCTGAAATGCGAAAACGTGAAAGACAAAATTAACTAAACTTTATTAAATTTCCCGCCTTTTCGCGTGTTCTGTTCCGCCTATTTTGATCTCCTAATATTACGTGCAGTACAATTTCAGCGGTAAAGCGGGACGAGAAATTAGAAATTATTAATTTTTAACAGTATTTATTGATTAAAATGTTTGTATTCAATACATCAACTGAAAAAAAAGCATATTGATAAAAATTACAATGTATTAAGTGAATACAATTTTTTAAAATGAATACAAAAGTGTATTTGTCACTACATCGTTCTGCTTTTCCGCGGAAACCGTGCTTCATGTAATATTAGGAGATCAAAAGGCGGAACAGAACGCGCTGAAACACGGAAATCTAATAAATTTTAGTTAATTTTGTCTTCCGCATTTCCGCGCTTCATGAAATTATGTAACATTGAAATTATCATAGTCTACACCAATGACTTTATAACAGATATTAATACATAACATTCTAAATTTTTAATATAAATAAGCTATATATAATAATTATTATATTTAGCTTATATATATTGGGTCACTAGATGTGTGTTGATGGTCATATATCTATTGACAATGTACCGCGGATACTTTTTAGATGACCCAATATATTAGGTGTAGTAAAAAGAAACATTAGTAACATTATTAGAAGTAACATTATTTATAACGCATATGTCATCAAGATCATCCTGTGTGGAATTGTATTTGAAAGATTACTTTGAAAGATTATAAAATCGCGTGACTGTACAATATGCAAAGCATCAACATGAAGTGCTGTATGCCTGGGTGTGGGCAGAGAAATAAAAAAGGAATTTCATTTCATAGGTAAGAATTTTTGTATTAAATGTATCAATTGTTGCACATGTGTTAACGATGTAGAATATGAAAAGTGTTATTAATATTATTTTATTGAGTGCTAATAAAATTGAAGTGACATTATTTTTGTTTACGTACCGTTCATGTCCATATAAATTTCCATACATCGATAGTACATCGATCGATACATCGATCACAGCGTAAATAGATGCAAACACTTCTGATTCGCTCAAATATCGTCCCAACTAAAATGGCGGCTGATAAATTGCGGCCACGAATTTTCCTCGATGCCCATTCTAGTGTATATATAGTTCAGTGGTTACAATCTTAAGACCGCAGCACAGATTTTTGCATAACGCATAGTGCATAAGCGAATCAACTAATCAGAATCCCCTTTCCTTCCATTCGATAGAAAAGAATTTCGATTGGTTGATTCTCTTATGCATTATGCAAGAGTCTGTACTGCGATCATTATGCCACGAAGTACATGACAATTACATTGTATACATGATGTATACGTTACAATATTCTGTATCTGCAAATAAAATGTTTTTGTTTTCTATTATATGCTGTTACTAATTCTATACATAGTTATCTCATTTTATGGTTTGATGCTTTTATTAAACGCTAATTAATCGTACAAGTATAAAAATATTGGTTTCTGTACATTTCCATTTAGTGCATTTTTCTTATTACATGGATAAGACTTAAAAGTGAATTCTATAAAAAATTTTAATTCAATCTTTTTCAATTTTAATGAGAAATTTCGAATTTGACAATATTACAAGTGCTTTTCTTTTAAAATTTTTTTTATATATAATTAAGATCTAAATTGCTTGAATTATATCTGTTGCTGATATATTGTACTTTATATCGAAATCCTTCAGAATCGTGTTTAATTATTCGGAAAATATCATTTGTATCGTTCGTTGTATTTTTACTTTTAATTTTAAACTCGAAATCTAAAGCTCTTGACACATTTGCATGTTTCTGAAGACTTTTTTTCCTTTCCTTATCTGAAGTTACGGACATCATTAATTCATGTCATATTGTTTCTTAGGATCTTTTCGATAGATTTTGATCGTGAGCCTCTTGAATTATGTTTCTTAGGATCTTTTTTCCTTTTTTTTTTATCAAAAGTGGCGTATTTAATGAAATTTCCTTTTTTCGAAACTTAGACATTTTAAAAGTTTCATTCAAATTTTGTCGACTTGAGTCTCGTTATATGATTGATTTTTTGCTCTTTCTTTTAATAATTCTGTTTATACATAGATCTTATTTTGCAGTCATTATTTTAACAACGTGAGTCTCTTGCGAATTTGACATTATATAGGTGGCTTCTTGCTATTCGTATATTTTGCAGATACACTACTTTCTAAATTATTTGAAAAAGCATTGACGTTTAATAAATACTTAAGCATATGTTGCTTTTCTTCACATTTAAGATAGAGAATATTCCTTGCACTATTAACTATTTCTTCTTCGTTTTCTTTGTTAATATAAGTTAATATAAGTTCTGAATCAGGTTTCTTCACATTTCTTTTCCTTTTTTATCTCTATTTCAGTAATACTATCTAATAGAATGGAATTTTTTCTCTTTGCAGCTTTATGTGACTCAGTAAATTCATCCAAAATTGATTCATTATTAAGTAGCGATTTGGATATTTTCTTGTTTTTCTTATGTTTTCTATTTTCGACTTTCAAATTATTTAAAGAATCATCAGTATTTAATAAAATACATTGCTGAATTCCGCTCCTGAAACTTGTGTTCTTTCTGATGTTTTTTCTGTTTTTTTCTTTTCTTTCTGTGAAATAAAATTATTTTTTAATATTCCATCAATGTCAATCTTCATAGAGTTATTTGTATTTTCAGTTGCACTGTCCACACTAATGTTTAATAAAATACATTACTGTTTCTTTTCAGATTTAATAATTGTAGAATTATTGCTTCCTACGTTCAGCTCTTATTCATTTTCAATTTTACAAACAACTTCTGAATTCTGATTTCTTCCTGAATCTTGTGTTCTTTTTGATGTTTTTTCTGTTTTTTCTTTTCTTTCTGTGAAATACCATTATTTTTCAATATTACATCAATGTCAATCTTCATAGAATTATTTGTATTTTCAGTTGCACTGTTCACACCAATGTTTAATAAAATACATTGCTGTTTCTTTTCAGATTTAATAATTGTAGAAGTATTACTTCCTGTGTTCAATTCTGATTCATTTTCAATTTTACAAACAACTCCTGAATTCCGCTCCTGAAACTTGTGTTCTTTCTAATGTTTTTTCTGTTTTTTCTTTTCTTTCTGTGAAATAAAATTATTTTTTAATATTCCATCAATGTCAATCTTCATAGAGTTATTTGTATTTTCAGTTGCACTGTCCACATCAATGTTTAATAAAATACATTGCTGTTTCTTTTCAGATTTAATAATTATAGAATTATTGCTTCCTACGTTCAGCTCTTATTCATTTTCAATTTTACAAACAACTTCTGAATTCTGTTCCTGAATCTTGTGTTCTTTCTGGTGTTTTTTCTGTTTTTTCTTTTCTTTCTGTGAAATACTATTATTTTTTAATATTCTATCAATGTCAATCTTGGTAGAGTTATTTGTATTTTCAGTTGCACTGTCCACACCAATGTTTAATAAAATACATTGCTGTTTCTTTTCAGATTTAATAATTGTAGAATTATTGCTTCCTACGTTCAGCTCTTATTCATTTTCAATTTTACAAACGACTTCTGAATTCTGTTCCTGAATTTTGTGTTCTTTCTTTTTTTTTTGTTTTTTCTTTTCTTTCTGTGAAATACTATTATTTTTCAATATTCCATCAATGTCAATCTTCATAGAGTTATTTGTATTTTCAGTTGCAGTGTCCACACTAATGTTTAATAAAATATCTTAAATAAAAGTGGTTATAATTTTAAAAATTAGAAAACAAAGAACATAAAAAACCACAGCGCAGGTTGTCGGTTGTGATAATTAAACTTCCATTAATGAAGAATTTTTTAAGCGTTTATCAATACAACATATCAATAAATAAGTAATTAAACGTTTCGGCCACAATCTGGCCATCTTCAGTAATTAAACATCTTCTTAAAACGCAAATTTACATTTAGTTGAAATAAATACAACAGTCGATTGTTAAAATAAATTAAAAGTGTTCTTATTTGTGTGACGATGAATCGTGCGGCAATATTACAACACCAGCTTTCATACCCGGACAAAGTAGAACAAGAATTTTCAGATTCTAATCAGAATAAAATTTTTAATCTCGTTAATCTCTTATACTCAAAATATAAAACATAGATGCGTTACCTGTTTTACAGCCAAAAAACGAAGCGGTGGATCTCAGACATTACTTTCGCACACTTAAAATTTAGTCGTGACATTATGTTGTTACTGATCATAACATGTATTTTACCACTATTTATATACCAAGTCAAACTTTCGAAAGTCCAGAACAATTTTTGAAGGAAAAGGAGAACCTACCTAAGCAAAGGAAGATAAATATCAGGCAAACCTTCCGTGTCACTTTGCTTATTGATACTTCTTGTTTGTTTCTTTATATGAATCATTTCTGAAATTCTTCTTTTGATCAAAGATTGTTCTGTGTCTAAAATTTTTATATTCTCCCAATCCAAGTCATGCATCCCGCTAAGACGATAACGCGAAAAAACAACGGAGATCTCAGATGACGGTTTCCTTATGTCGGCTTTATGTTCCTTTATCCGAGTTTTTAATTTTCGTTTCGTTTGGCCTACATACATGACGATTCGCAGTTTTGACAATTTATTTTATAGACTAAACCGCTTTTTTCATGCTTTGAAAGAGAATCTTTTCCTGTCTTAATAAACTTGTTCATTGTATTCATAGGTTTATAGGCTATATTAAACCCATGAATATGTGAAAGTTTTTTGAACTTTTCGAATACCTCACCAAGATATGGTATCGTAAAAAATTTTTTCGAATTAAAGTTCGAATTATTTTCAACATGGTTCTCTTCCAAGTTTATTCTATTTGCTAAAGTTTTAATTCTGTTGTTTATGGTGGAGAAAACAAATTTCAACGGATAACCATTACACAAAAATACATTAATTAGTTCAATAATGTTTTTTTCATGGAATTTAGGATGAGCCAAAAATATAATTCTATCAAGTTGACCGATGATAACACCTCTTTTATGTATTAATGGATGATTTGAAAAAAAGTTTAAGTATCTTCCCGAATTCGAAGGTTTTTTATAGATATCAAAGATAATCTTTCCTTCTTGTTTCATTAATTTAACGTCTAAGAAATTTATATCATTTTCATCACCATAATCAACAGTAAACTTTAGTCTTTCGTGATATGTGTTAAACAATTCCAGAAATTCATCAACGCTCTCTTTATGCACGGCTAATAAGATGTCATCCACATAACGAAAATAAAAAGATAAAACAATATTATTCTTGGTAATAATTTCTTCTTCCAAATCCTGTAAAACTATATTGGCGAGTATTGGAGACAAAGGAGAATCCATTGGCAAGCCGAAAATCTGTTTAAATATTTTATTGTCAAATGCGAAAAATGTGGAGTCAATTATGGTCGTGATCGCTTTGATAAATTCGTGCAATGGAATTGAAGTCACATTACAAATGTCATTCCATCTACGTTCAATACTTCTTATAACTAATTCAGTTGGAATATTCGTGTACATGGAAACAACGTCAAAGGATACAATGCTAAAATCCATATCCATAGCTTTACCATTAAGTTTGTATACTAAGTCTGAGCTATTTTTTACATAACCAAAATTATTCACAATATTCTTCTCCAATATGTTTTTTAGAAAGCTCGCCAAAGGATAAAAAGCGCTGTTTATGCAACTAACGATTATTCTTAGAGGGTGACCTTCCTTATGAATTTTCGGCAGTCCATATATCCTGGGAAGTTCGCCGTCAGAAACATACAATTTTTTATATACGTTTGAATCAATATAACATTTGCTTTTCCAATATTTCAATAATTTTCCGATATCTGCGGTAATTTTATTCGTAGGATCTTTTTTTATTGAAATGTATGTGGAATGATCATTGAGAATGTTATACATTTTTTCTTTGTAACTATCACGGTTCAAAACTACAGTGGTATTGCCTTTATCAGCTCTAGTAATTAAGATATCTGTATTATTTGAGATCAACCTCTTCACTTCCGCTACACCTTCACTCAAGACAGTGTTTTCGAACGATTTGATATTACATTTATTAATAGATTTTAGAATCTGAACCGTTTCATTTCTAATATTTTTGCTTGTATCATCGTCAGCTTTGAATATGTTACCTTCCACATGTTTGATAAACTCACATGTAATAACATCCTTATTTACCAAATTGTTAGGTAAATTAAATTGCTGACCTAGCTGTAATACCATTATGGCTTTATCAGAGATGAATATTGCTTAAATTTATTAGCCAATGTTCGTTAATATTACATATATCAAACGTCTCGTTAAACATGTAAACAATATTAAAATCACTCCGGACATGTTTAACTAATTATTTATTAGTATTTTTAATAAAATACATTGCTGTTTCTTTTCAGATTTAATAATTGTAGAATTATTGCTTCCTACGTTCAGCTCTGATTCATTTTCAATTTTACAAACCACTTCTGAATTCTGTTTCTGAAACTTGTGTTCTTTCTAATGTTTTTTCTGTTTTTTTCTTTTCTTTCTCAGAAATACCCTTATTTTCCAATATTCCATCAATGTCAATCTTCATAGAATTATTTGTATGTTCAGTTCCACACCAATGTTTAATAAAATACATTGCTGTTTCTTTTCAGATTTAATAATTGTAGAATTATTGCTTCCTATGTTCAATTCTGATTCATTTTCAATTTTACGAACAACTTCTGAATTCCACCGAAGGGGAGGGCATGCGCGCGACGATGCTGCCTGCGTGTAAACCGCCGCGCTTCTCAGATGGTTTTCTAGAAGATTCCGTGTGCGACCTCAACGCGAATAACATGTGCACGAATGGTGCACAAGTTTTATCACTTTATCTTTATAATGTACGACGCGAGTGTAGGACACAAGAGACATTAAAGCATGTTTACATAAGGTAATTTCTTCTTTATTCACGCACTGCCGAATCATTTTGGGTGTGATCACAAGGTAAGCGACGCAGATCGACAGGCCACAAGGCACGAGATACAAATTCTCGGACGATGAGAAAATAGCGCTGCACATAGCGCAACAAGGACATCACGGTCCTTTACATCTAACATTGGTCCTTCGAGTCGGATACGCAGGTATCGCATACATATTACATTTTTTATTCTGAGACCACGTTCAAGCGTATAAGTCTCACACGGCAGGTATTTACATGTCTTATCTCAGGCATACACATTGCAAGGTAAGAAAGTTGTATTTATTCACAAGAACGCATTAGGCGTATTATATTCATTAGAGGTCGGCATAACGAGGTCTTTGCTTTCGCTCCCAAGAATCATCATATTGTCGTTCATTACTTTCGCTCACAAGAGCCGCCATATTGTATGCTATCACTCTCGCTTACAAGAGCGGCCATTTTGTGTTGTTAGAAGATGCTAAATTCGTAGGACACGGACGGCCATTTGCATCTTCATAAAACCTTACATTTCATTGGCTAGGCTGTCACATTGAAATTTTATAACGGCTTTCCGTTGCTACGTAGTCAATATCACGCATTACATTTAGCGTTTTTTCATAATGGAAACACTTCCATTAGCAGATGCAAAAATTAAGAGAGCTCACATAAAGTCAGCGGTTACACGGTTAAAGATCTTTTCGACAATTTCGACGTCAGCTGCGGATCGGAGCATGGTCTCACCGAGCGTAAGCAAAGCTTGAAAGTTGTGGAATCAATTCAAAGCAGCTCAATTTCGTATAGAAATTCTTGAAAACGCTGATCCCTCGATCGCCGACAAAAGAATTCTCTATGAACAGCACGCGCAACAGCGCGATAATTTTGAAGCTTCTTATTTTCAATTAATGACTTGTTATACTGCTCTTATAGAGCGTATGGAAAAAAATATTTCTCCGTCAACTTCATCAAATGGACAAGCGGTGAGATTGAGGGAAATGCGTGTTAAATTGCCTAAAATCGATTTGCCAGTTTTTACAGAAGCATATGACGATTGGTATTCCTACAGGGACCTTTGAACAATTAATTCATTTAAATGAGGATTTAGCGGAAATTGAAAAATTTCATTACCTGAGGTCTTCCTTAAAGGACGCTGCCTCTGATATAATTAAATCCATAGAGACCACTGCAGCCAATTATCACGAAGCATAGGCGATCAAGGAACGTTTCGACAATCTGAGATGGATTGTTCAAAAGCATGTTCGCGCTTTGTTCGAAGTACCAGCTATAGGTAAGGAAAATCACAGCATGACTCGTAAATTGTTAGACACTTTTCTTAAACATTTGCGCGCTCAAGGCCCTCGGAAGGCCTACTGATTATTGGGATGATTTAATTATTCATCTTATCATTTGTAAGTTGGATGTAGTCACAAGCAAGGCGTGAGAATTAAGTATCAAGGGAAAAGAGCTTAATAGAATTCTTGACTCTCCGATGCCAGGCATTGGAATTAGTACATGGTAGACTTTACAATAACATAACAAGTATCACATTAAAGTATAATAACAATTCAAGGTCCATGTCTGTCGCAAATGTCGCTACATCCAATCTTTCCTGTGCTGTTTGCAAGGAGAATCATTCCATATATCATTGTAAAGAATTTCTCAATTTATCAGTTGAAGATAGAATTAAGGCCGCGAAAAAAGCACATTTATGTCTCAATTGTTTAAGATCGAACACGCATCAAGCGAAAGCATGTAATTCAAGTATGTGTTGAAAACGTAGCAAAAAGCATAACACATTGTTACACGTAAGTGCTCCGAATAGTTCAGATATATCGTAATCAAATACGCAGGCAGCGGGTCAAGCAACCAATCCTCCACTCCCCGTCGCCACGCAATGTACATCAGGTCATCGTTCGTTAAATATTTTACTGTTTACCGCAATTATCCATGTATACGATTCCAGTAATCAGATTCATTCGTGCCGAGCATTACTTGACAGCGGTTCTCAGATGAATTTCATAACGAAGGAGCTAACAAATCGCTTGAAGCTCAGGGAGCGATCTCTTGATGTATCAGTGGCGGGAGTTGGATGAAGTAATCCACGCTAATAAAGTAGTCAATCTTTGCGTTAAATCACGTTTTAACAGTTTTTCTGAAAAAATGGACTGCGTGGTGCTTCCAAAAATAACGCAGCAGTTGCCACAGCATTTCATACTCCTGCAAAGTGTATCGGTTCCAAAACATAAAACTTGCTGATCCTAATTTTAATGTACCGGCAAACATTGATATGTTAATCGGGGCCAAGTCCTTCTGGAGGCTCATTTGTGCGGGTCAGATCAAACAGTCAAAAAATCAGCCAACTTTGCAAAAGACACATTTTGGATGGATCATTCTCAGTATCACACCAAGTGACATAACCGGATCTGTTTCTTCTGTTAATTTTCATTTAACCTCACTTGATGACTCAAAGCTCACATTGAATCGGTTTTGGGAGGTGGAACAGGATACCACTCCTAAACCATTTTCTCTCGAGGAAAAGGCCTATGAAGAGTCATTCCTGCAAGGCGTAAAGCGAAATTTAGAAGGTCGTTTTATCGTTAAGTTGCCAACAAGGTAAAACAAACTGGATGAATTGGGAGAATCCAAGGACATCGCTCTAAACGTTTCAAATCGTTGGAGAAGCGGTTCATCGCTCAATCCCACATGTATGACGAATATAGCAAGTTCATGGATGAATACAAGCTCTCTCTATCAAGAAGGAGATCACGGCATTGCTACAGGACGGGAAATTCGAGCTCAGAAAATAGGCATCCAATGCTCTTGCCCTCCAGGATCAAAATTCCAGCGAGTCAAGAGAATTCACCTTATCCTCAGACAAGAACTCCGAGAAGAAGGCGTTAGGCATTGCATGGGATTGCCAAGCTGATGTATTCAAGTATTCGTCCATCAATCATCTGCCACCTCTGGAGACGCCTACCAAACGAAGCATTTTATCACACATATCTCTCATTTTTGATCCACTGAGGCTGCTAGGTCCAGTTACATTACTCGCCAAGTACATCATGCAGGACCTCTGGCGATTCAAGCTTAATTGGAATGAATCGATTCCCTTAGAATTACATACCAAATGAAGACGTTTCGAAACGGAGTTACAGGAACTGCATGGCATACGCATTCCTCGTCTTGTCACCACCACAGAAGAATATACCAGTTTGGAGCTGCATTCTCAGACGCTAGCGAAATTGCATACGGAGCATGCATTTATTTACGCTCCACTTCAATTAACGGTGCTTATTGCACACATCTACTTTGCAAGTTCAGAGTGGCATTATTGAAGAGTTTGTCACTTCCGTGCCTCGAGTTATATGGTGCATTGTTGCTGGCACGTCTCATCAACAAGATCTCAAAATGTCTCACCTGTCCAATAGCATTCATTTATTTTTAGACGGATTCTACAATCGTATTATCATGGTTGCAATCGTGCAGTCGAGCCTGGTCAAACTTCGTGGCAAGAAGAGGTCTCCCTTCAAACATCTTTTTTGACAATGGACTAAACTTCGTCGGCGCCGAACGCGAATTGAGCGAGTTAAGGGCTGTGTAATGAGTCAACTTAACAACATATCCAGGATCATACTCCAGGAGTGCAATGGCACTTTATCCCACCATGGGGGTTTATGGGAAGCCTCCGTGAAAGCGACCAAACGACATTTGATTTGCATTACAAAGAACTCTAATTTGAAACGCGAGGAGCAGGAAACATTGCTCATCCAGATTGAAGCGATATTGAATTCGCGTTCTCTTTCCGAAGACCCTAACGACTTCACCTCTCTAACTCCCGGACACTTTTTAATGGGTACACCTCTCAGCGTATCCAGAACCATCCCTGGACGAGGTACCCGTAAATCGTCTCTCTCGATGGCAGCACATACAGCTATTGCGACAACATTTTTGGAAACGATGGACGCGAGTACCTTCACCAATGCCAGAAGCGTAACAAGTGGCAGATAAACGAACCGTCTACCGTACATGTCGGCCAAATAGTTATCATCAAGGAAGACAACACTCCTCCACTATCATGGCCTCTGGAAAGAGTTCAAGACATACATCCAGACAAGGATATCATAGCACGCGTTGTAACGGTGCGTACTGCTAACGGCAGTTACAAGTGACCGATTACTCGTCTCTGTCTACTTTCAATTGACAGCTAAAGTCCAGTTATGACATTAGAAATTTGACATTTTTTTGTGTATATCTTGGTGTTCATGTTCATGTCTTAATATTATTATTTTCATCGTTGACATGATGTTATTTTGTGGATCAAACATATTCATTTTGTATTTATTGAAAGGCGATTCTTTCAAGGGCGGCGGTATGTTGGCGCTTATCAGAGTGTGTTGCTCAGCTGGCTTGATACCAGCCCGTTGGCTGCGTGATCGCGGCGTGTTAGCGACGTGTCGCTGATGGGGCCCACCGAAGGGGAGGGTATGCGTGCGACGATGTTGCCTGCGTGTAAACCGTCGCGCTTCTCAGGTTTTCTAGAAGATTCCGTGTGCGACCTCAACGCGAATAACACGTGCACGAATGGTGCACAAGTTTTATTACTTTATCTTTATAATGTACGACGCGAGTGTAAGGCACAAGAGACATTAAAGCATGTTTACATAAGGTAATTTCTTCTTTATTCACGCACTGCCGAATCATTTCGAGTGTGATCACAAGGCAAGCGACGCAGATCGACAGGTCGCAAGGCACGAGATACAAATTCTCGGACGATGAGAAAATAGCGCTGCACATAGCGCAACAAGAACATCACGGTCCTTTACACTTAACAGCCATCATTTTCCAATATTCCATTAATGTCAATCTTCATAGAGTTATTTGTACGTCCAGTTGCACATCAATATTAATTATGCTTTCTGACAACCTATAACCTTGCGAAAAATCGGATTTCAAACTGGCGCAGATGAAAGGAGGTTTGCTCTTATGATGTTAGTGACGCAACATCTTATTTCCTGACCAATCTCCTGACTCACTGACTCACTTAACCATTGTACTCACTTTACCATCTGTATTATCTGGTTTCAGAATAGATACGGTATATATTTTGTGTACCAGCATTACAATATAGTCCAAACTCTTCTTATTCATACCTACAACATAATACTAGTTACCATATCTACATGTATAGAGTATCCTATTTTAATACATTATGATTTCTCAAAAACAATGATAGATACAGAAATATCATTAAGACTGTTTTCTAAAGTACTGATCTGAATAGTAGAGATTTTAAGTTTTAAAAAGTTTTTTTAAATATCTCGCTACGATAATTTTTCACTGAGATATTGCTATTTCAAAATATTAAAAATTTATGCAAAAATTTAGTGGCATTTTTTTTGCGTGCTTGCGTGCGTGCGTGTGTGTGTACAAGGTGTTTGGAAAATGATAAATCTTTCGCAGAGGCAGAATGTACTAAATTATGAAGAAAAGTCCTGTATCCTTTGTAATAGTTAACAAGATATTAATTGCTAAAAATTGCTGAAAATTGATTTTCAATAATGTTGTACTCAATAATGTTTTACTTAAATATTATCAACTTTATAGAAAAACTGCAAAAAATAAAAATTGTTTGTTTTGTTTTCATAGAACTGTATGAATTTTTTCTGATTTTATCAACTTTTTAGTACTGCATTTTTTTATTTTTATTAACATGAGAAAATATGATGTTAAACAATTCTAAAAAAATTCTAAACAAATTCTTAGAGCTCTAAATGCAATATTAAAAAGTTGATAAAAAATTCTGAAAAAATTCGTAGAGTTCTATGAGAAGAAAATAAACAATTTTTGTCTGTTTCAGTTTTTCTGTAAGGTTGATAGCATTTGAGAAAAAATTTATTGGAGATCAATTTTTTCAATTTAGTCCATTCTGCCCCTATGCGAAAGATTTATCATTATTTTCCAAACACCTTGTATATATACATATATTTCTTTAAAATCCATATTATATTATTATTAATAAATATTTTATCTTCATACCAAAGAATTATTCACTAATGTTAAATTTACTACTAGTAATTTAACAAAATACACAAAACTTCTTCAACATAAAAATCTTATTTGTAATAAATACTATGGGATATCATATAAAACTTATTTGGCACTTAACCAATAAAAAAAAATATGCTAGAATTTCATAAATTAATTAATTTTCTTCAAGAAATCAATTGATGAAGTATGTAACAATTAGCGAAAATAATTTACCTTTCAGAAAAAATCCAGTCTTTGGACGGAACAAATAGAAATCTGCTTCAATGTTGACATGAATAAAGGGAGAATCATAAAACAACTCTCCCAGATTGCTAAGCAATTTAGGATTTTTAAAATCCAGTACAAATCCTTTCAATCAGAAATGTAAATTAGTTTGGTATAAATATTAAGAAGACTTCGGCCACTTCAAATTATGATAAAAATATCCTCGATGCGTATTTACGTAAAAACAAAGAATTGACAAGAAAAAAAATGTTCTGCTCTATGAACCAAGATATTAATCGTTAAAGTCGACGACTATTCAAGTTAGGAAATCCATCACAGCAGTGGTGCACTGCTTTAAAAACACAAATTCACTGCTTTAACAGAAAATTTGCTTTTAATGCAGAGAATTTGTGTTTTTAAAGCAGTGAACTACTGCTATGACAAATTTCCTAATCTGAATAGCCATTGATTTTAACGATTAACATCTTAGTTCATGGGGTAAAGCAACGCTTTTTTCTTGTCAAATCTTAATTTTTATACATTGATTAAGTATTCTTTTGAAAATTTGAAGTGGCCAGGATTTTCTTAACATTCACCCAAATTATTGGGTATGGGAATAAGTTCCGCCCTTTTTAAATGAAAGAGATGTATTTATTTAAATCTATATAAGTGAGTTTATTCAAATGCTCCTTCGGAAGCGACAACTTTCTCCCACCTTTTCGGTAATAAACAGATTCCTCGAATGAAAAAATTTGGTTCTTTTGAAGCTATCCATTCATCAAGCCATTTTTTGATACCTTCATAAGAATTGAATCGTTCTCCAGAAAGGGCCGACTGCATGAATCGGAACAAATGGAAATCTGAAGGGGCAATGTTCGGTGAATAGCGGGTGGGGCAGAATTTCTCACTTTACTCCTTCCAAGGAGTTTGATTATTTCTTGACCGGTTTTGCAACGTGTGGCCTAGGGTTGTCATGTAACAGAATCAGCTTGTTGTGCCTATTGTCCCATTCCGGTCGTTTTTCTTTCAAAGCTTGGTTTAAACGTATCAGTTGTAGCCGATAACGATCGCCAGTGATGGTTTCGGACGGTTTGAGCAGCTCATAATATATAATACCTCTTTGATCTCACCAGATACACAACATAATCTTCGAAGCATGGATATTTCGTTTTAGCGTTGATGGACCTGGTTCATCTGGCATCACCCATGCTTTCAAGCGTTTAGGGTTATCGTAGTAGATCCATTTTTCATCGCCAGTTACGATACGATGTAGAAAACTCTTCCTTTGTTGTCATTGACGAAGCATCTCGCAGATAACCAAACGTCTTTCCATGTCTCTTTCTTTTAATTTGTATGGCACCCAATTTCCTTCTTTTTGCACCATTCCCATTGCGTGTAGACGTTTTCCAACAGTGGATCTAACAACATTGAACTCTTTTGCCAACCTATCGAGCGATAAACACGAATCTTCTTCAAGTAATGCTTGCAATTCTGCATCTTCAAATTTTTTCGGTGCACCTTCGCGTTCTTTGTCACGCATGTCAAAATCACCACTGTTGAATCGTCGAAACCATTCTTTACAACTAGTTTTCGATGGAGCATGCTCACCGTAAATATCTATGAGCAAACGATGTGTTTCCGCAGCAATTTTCTTTAAAATAAAATAAATGGAATAAAACTTCCCGCAAATGTTGCTTTTTTGGAATAAATTCCGACATCTTCAACGCAAAAAAAGTTACTCTTTGTTACGCTTCGAACGAATGCCATCTATTGGGCTCAAAAGTTTGGACACACACCTTTCAAAAACATGTCCTGTCGTTCTATCAGACACACGAGCAATGCTACTAACGATATCTTTCTGCAATGGGCGGAAACTTATTCCCATACCCAATATAATAATAAACTAACAATGAGACATTTAAATTTTAGAAATATATTTGATAATACTCAAGAATTGTGTTCAATTTTGCTCACCAATTTTGATGAAATTAGGCTTATGCAATGTTTTTGCATAAAACGAAAGAATCTGGCAAAAAAAAGCGCTGCTCTGTGAGCTGAGATATTAAGCGTTAAAGTTGATAACTATTGAAGTTAGGAAATCTGTCACAGAGACAAAATAGGTTTATAATTGTACTGTTCCACATGAATTTCGATTTTCCACGCGAAGGAACCCTCACCCCTGACTCTCATTGCCCCCCCTCTTCTCTCTCCTTCTTCCCCTGCAAAGAAACGCACTTCTTCTTGTACGATGTTAATTGGCCCTTGCCGCGGAGTAGCAGCAATTCCGACCAGGGTGAACCTAGTAGCTGAAACAAGTAACCAGGCGGGGGCACCTCCTGGAAGGAGAGGAGAGAATCAAACTTCTCCGCCTCTCCCTTAAAACAAAAATATGTTCATGGAAATCAGATACTGAGGTTTAAAGATTTGAGATATGCAGTAATTAAACGACACAAGGTAGAGAGGGGATTGTTAATCATACAATGAATATTAAGGGGATGAAATGGGAAATGTTTTTTCAGGTAATCACAAAATTTAGTCGATTTATAAATACAAAGTTTGCAATAAAAGAGAATATGATTAATGTCCTGATTTGGATCACAGGGACATGCAGGCGAATTGACAATATTTTTACGATGCAGGCTGTATGCTAAATTATAATAGTTAGATCTAATTCTGGAGATGGTGACGATCTCCTCTCTTTTAAGATTCTTATAATAGAATCAGGCTTAGCTGAGTTACTTCTATGA
Organism: Acromyrmex echinatior; assembly: GCF_024713525.1. Lineage (NCBI taxonomy): Eukaryota > Metazoa > Arthropoda > Insecta > Hymenoptera > Formicidae > Acromyrmex > Acromyrmex echinatior. Next base: position 9,641,965 of record NC_141868.1, read on the forward strand.
AAATCATCATATAGCTGCCCTTTAAATGTTGAGCAGTGATCTAAGTATGCTTGAAATTTAATGTTGAAGGATTGCTTGGAGACCATAAAAAAGTCTTGAAATGGTATTTTAAATTTAGGCCGGTGTCCACTAAGAGCGGCCTCATTGGCAAGGTGGTCTGCAGTCTCGTTACCGATTATATCTTTATGACCAGGGGTCCAAATAAAATTAATTTTGAAACTATGTTGTTAAAAAGAATAAATGATCCTTAATATCTAATGTAATATGATTCGCATTTCTAGAGTTGTGAGATGATATAGCCTGAAGAGCACTTAAAAAGTCAGAACAGATGGAAGTCTCGTCACAACATCGATCTTCAATAAGATTAATCGCCTGAAGAATAGCCCAAGACTCGGCTGAGAAAATCGAAGTCTCCGAGGGAAGCTTGAACTTGAGTGCAACGTTAAGATCTGGTGAATAGATTGCGGAGCCCACACGATCCTCGCTAACTTGGAGCCATCGGTGTAAATAATGGGACCGCGATTGGCGTATGTGATTATAGTTTCTAGGAATCGGGCTTGGTATATTCGGTTATTCGCTTTCTTAGGAACATTGATGAGGGAACTGTCAAATTGATAGACATAAGTAAGCTTTCATAACTGTGTTTATAAGCATAAGGCATGTTGGATCTGCGGATAATTTTAAGTGAGTATTTCTGCATTACATAGTACTTGAACGCAGGTACAGTAGCTAGGGTCCGCTGTCTTCTTGAAGGAGAGTATGCAGCCTGTTCCAAGCTTTCAGCACTGGGGAGTTCTTCCTGGAGAAAGCCTTATACATGAGGTCAACCAACTTCGAGGTCATATAGCCAACTTCGAAGTCATATAGCCAAATCTGATGTTAAGAGGGGTTTCCTTTGCTTCGGCCATAATGACGCTAATAGGTGTAGATAATCGATATCCGAGAGCAAGACTCAGGTTTCTATTGACTAACCTTTCCAGTTGTAAAAATTCAGTCTTATTGCCCTTGAGCTTGAACACTTGACATCCGTATTCGATAGCAGAGCGAAATACAGCTCTATAAAGGGTGAGAAGTAAGCTTGGATGAGATCCCCATTTAGTGCCTGCGAGAACAGCTAGTATATTAGTAAGATTACGTTCCTTATTGACCAAGGTCTTTAAATGCTCTTTGCCGCTCAACTTGGGATCGAGAGTGAAGCCCAGAAAGATGGCAGATTGTATTCTAGGAATTTCTGCGTTCTGAATGTGTAGTTTAATATCCGGATGTGACTGTCTCTTCCTTGTAAAGAGCATCCATTGGGTTTTTGAGAAGGAAACTTCCAAGCCCCTGTTCTCAAGTAAGCATGTATATTGTTTAGTGAAGATTGGACCGACGATCTAGCATCTTCAGTGTTTTGGTTTGATGAGAAGATAACGACGTCGTCCGCATATTGTAAGAGAAGGGTGTCCTCATGTAGACATTTATTAATATCCGCACAGTAGAGATTGAAGAGCAAAGGGCTAAGAATGGATCCTTGAGGGGTACCTTTCAAAGTGATGTATGAACCTTTAAGCACGCCATCATAAATGAACGTAATTTGTCTGTTAGAAAGAAGATTACTTATGAATTTAACGGTTTTGGGCGGGATCCCAAGACGTTGTAAATCTTCTATCAAAATAGAAGGAATCACGTTGTCGAACGCTCCCTCAATGTCCAAAAATGCATATATAGTAAGGGCGTTATTAATGAAGGCGCCCTGAATATAATTTGTCAGAGCAACAAGATTGTCAGAGCAGGCACACTAGGGGCGGAAGCCTGTTTGGTTAAGCGGCAGTATGGCATTGGATTCGGTAAACCACCTCTATCTCAGATAGATAATTTTTTTCATCTTTAAGGGGATGCTGGAGCGAAGGCTGAAGTTAATCAAGGTCGATATTACAGATTTTTATTTCCAATGTATAAGATGCTTACGCCCTCTGAGTTAATATGATCTTGCAGGAAATTCGATCGATTAATTATCGATATTTTTATTCCGTTTCCTACATTACCATCTTAGTAGGGACGTGTATTAGGGTCAATTCCACAAATGTAAAATTTATTTTGAAAAATTTTCCAATTTTAAAATTGAGAAAAAAATAAATCGTAATTGAAGTTAATCTTATATTTGTAGAATCGGACCTTTTTTTTTTTTTTTTTTTGGATAACGGAGGGGAAATGCATGACGCATACCCCGAGCCTCGGGGGAGAGCCCGGGGTTATGTGGGGCTTGCACCCACTAAAACCCCTCCAAGTGTCCTTACCTGGCCTTGCATGAGGGACTCCCGGGAACGCGTGCAGCATACTTCTGGGAATCCTTCAGGCCAGTCGGCTTATTGCCAACTTCTATTCCCGCCCGGGGATTTTTATGGCGTCGTCTGAGAGACGACGTGACCCCGGGCGGTGCTTGGCACCTTCGACTTTATTGCATTTACATTTTTGCTACGTTAATGAGAAAGATATATGATTAATATAATTTAATAAAAAGAAAATGAAAGAATTTTAATTCACAAACACGGTTGCCAGCTCTCCGTTTTTTTTTTGCCAGACTTCGGTTGCTTGGACTAATATTTAATACTCCAGCAGACGACAAAAATTGGAGATTTTCACTTCATTTCTGCTGGAGTATTGAATATTAGTCCAAGAAACCGAAGTCTGTCAAAAAAAAAAAACGGAGAACTGGCAATCGTGATTAAAATTTTTTCAATTTCTGTTATTTCGATAGAGCAAGACAGAGAAAAAACAAAAACGAATTAGAAGATCGTAATCGGTGAGTCTCCGCGCGGACACGCCGAACTGGGCTTGTCTAGCAAAACAATAAGTCTGTCTCTGTCCTTCTCTCTGTGGTCGCTTGTTTCTAGCGACCGAAAATATTTTCTCGACGATCTCGGCCGCTTGGCGTGTATCATAAGGAAGGAGGAAAGAGACATTCTAGACAATACATAATTTTTATAAAATTATATTAATCCTTTGCCCTACGATTTAAGTTACGATGGCGCGTGTCATAATTAACAGCCTGGAACATATTGTTTATGTTTGGCGCGATAGACGTACCACGGCTCTCATCAATGATACTTATGTTTGGCCCGAATTCTTTACTACGAGTCTCACACGATATTATAAGTGAAAGAGTTAATCATATATCTTTCTCATTAATAATAGCAAAAATGATTTCAAAACGTGATAGTTAACGAGATATAGTTTACGATTTTCTGTGTATTTTATGTACTACGTTCATAGAAGCGGTCTGCAAAAACTCAACGTGGTCTTGGGCGTTAGGTGCGAGATCAGAGTGTTGAGGATCTTATGTTCAATCCTGCTTTTTCCTTTTTTTCTTAATTTTTTTTTAAATAACATTATTAATGAACATATTACTCCAAATATATTTTTATAAAATTATAGAAATTATATGTGTACTTCAGTGTGAACTAGTTCTCTAGCTCAGAACTAGTTACACATTTCGAGCCAATTTCTGAAGTGTTGTCTATTTTTCCTTTACAACCACTCAACAGTCGACGGTTGAACCGCTGGATCGCGCGCGAACGTGCATCTCAGGAGCGCCACAGTAGAAACATGCTGCTATCATACCTTCCAACATGAAAATTATCATGATAACATTTTAGCATGAAAATTATCATAAAAATATTTTCCTTCTTACATAATTGTTATTTTCTTAATAATAGTGATTGAACATCATATTAATAAGTATATACATTTTACTAAATATTATGTACTTTTAAAATATTTACTTTAGTATTTTTATACATTACATTGATACATTCGGTTTTCTTTCAAAGAGCTACTGACCACGCTTATGTGCCACAAAATGTAATATCTTTTAATATAGAATACTGATAATATCAATTTAAGACTAATAAGAGTCGATACAGAACGAGAATGCGTAATTTTAAACTGGAATGATTCAACTTCAATAACTCCATGATATCTTCTTTTATTCAACATGTGAATAAAGAAGGTATGTTGAATAAAGAAGACATCACAGAAGACTAAGGAAAGTAAAGGATTGATAATTTGCTAGAAGATACGGAGCATATTTCTTAGTGCAACGCTCCTGAGATACATATCCGCGCGCGATCCGGTGCAGCTCAGCCGTCGAGCATTGAGCGGCGGCGGCGGGGGGAAAGAAGGCGATGCTTCAAAAGTCGACTCAAAATTTAACATGTATTCCAATAACTATAGGAAGAATACCGAATCACTTTAAATAAAAAATTATTTGTATGTTGCATATAAAGGCACATATAAAGGCTTTTTGATTTGTTAATTATAAAATTATATTGACATCTTCCTTATAATTATATTAATCGCACTTTTGCGATTTGATTGATTATCAGAATTTTCATTCGGATGAGAATTGTAAAAAAAACATTTCACAGAAAGTATTGATCGACGTAACATTATTACAGAAACATGATTTTTTTTGGATTTTTTCTAAGGTAAATTAAAACGTTTAGAAATATAATTTCAATAATTAAATAAAAATATATTTAGCCTGTAATATATGTTTGTTAACAATGTCACTTATTTAAAAAAAAAAATTATGAAAAAAGAAAAAAGGAATTGATCATGAGATCTCTAACATTCAGATCTCGTATCTTACGCGTAAGACCATGCCGAGGTCTTGCAAATCATCTCTATGAATGTGGTATATAACGCTCATGGAAAATGATAGAAATATCAATATCCCGTAAATTATCGTGTTTTGAAATTATTTTTGCTATTATACATAAATTGGAGGAATATAGGATTAGCATAATTTATTAAAACTTATATGTTATCTATAGATTATTACATTATAATGTTCCTTCTCCTCTTAATTATACACATTGAGCGAAATTTTCCAGAAAGCATTTTCGGTCGCTAGAAACAAGCGACCGTAGAGAGATGGGGGGAGGGAAGGAGAGGAGAGGAGAGAAGAGAGGAGAGGAGAAGGGAGAGAGAGAGAGAGAGAGAGAGAGAGAGAGAGAGAGAGAGACTCCGAAGGATAGACTCGCTGTTTCGTTCGACGAGTCCAGCTCAGCATGCGGAGTCTCACCGATTACAATCGGAGTTTTTTGTTTTTTCTCTGTCTCACTCTGTCGTACTTCTGTTTCAATAATTCGTTCTGCAATTCAAGAATGTGATTTCTATCGATTCTGGCATCATCGTCGATGCAGCAAGGACGCACGCATTTCTTTCTCTAAACAACGATCCTGATATATATTTCTATATATACAAAAATATATTATTATGGCATTTCCGGCTGATAATATATTGCTGGTTTATTTACAATGGTTCAATCCATTTCTATAGTTGAATAGCGATACTACTTCGTTTGCGCGCGACCGATAGGAGGAATGGCGCTTCTTACTAAGACTCGACATCCGAGTCGAGTCAAAAATGTGCTGTATACAATAATTTCAGACCTTGCATAAGTAGCTGGCGATTTACAGAAAACCTCAAAGAACAATACTATGCTTGCAGAAACGAGTTACGAGCTTTAGTATAAGAGCAAAGAGTATTCGAAAATTTCATTTATATGCTACGTCTGCTACGAGATTGCCGCTTGTCGTTCCGACATCCGAGCAGAAAGGAAGCTCAACCGAAACACACATCGCGTTCCGAACTTTGATATATGCATGTGTAAATAATTCAGTAAATAAAGTTTAGACATGTGTTGTATATATGTACATGCACACACGCGCGCGCGCGCGCACACGCATACATACGCACACGCGTGTGTATTTGTTGTGCTATTATATATTATATATATATATATATATCTACATATACATATATATATACATATACATATGTATATATATATATATATGTATATATATATGTATGTATATATATATATATGTTATTTTATATATATGCATCAATAATTTACTAAATAAAATGTATGTAAAAGACAGAACAGTGTAATTAAAATAATTATCTTCATTTGTATTCATATGTAAATAATTTGGTATATTTCTTGTTTAGGAAGAAATTATTTCAACAAAATTGAAATAACTAATATCATATTTATTTTATTATTTTTCCTCTCAAAAGAAAAAACTTTGACCAGGGCACGTTTATTGATATGGGCCTGAGTAGGTCGATAATTCAGATTATTTCTATGGATCAGCGATGCACTTTTCATGACAGCGCTGCTGTCGGAATATCGCGGAACTAAAATACTGCTTAGTTTCATGGCTTCACGTCAATTTTACTCGTAATATACAAACGAAATTTTCGGATGCACCTTTCTCTTATACTAAAACTTCTACCGCGTTTCTAAAAGCATGGGATTGTTCATTTAGGTTTTCCGCAATTCGCCAGCTATTAGGTGTTGGAATTAATTCGTAGCGTTTTTTAATGAAAGAATGTTATTTATTTCACATGAGCATTAAAAAATACATTAATGAAAGTACTTCCCATCACTTGTAAAACGCTACGAATTAATTCCAACACCTAATACTTTCCATGAACATGCAAAATCTGAAATATGCAACACATATTGTGATGTGTTGACTACAGAAGCCGATAACAAAACTGTAAGTCTTTAATTTTCTTTCGTTTTTCGTATTCAAATATAGCTGGTGAATTGCGTTGTTGTCGATACTTTAATTGTGGAGAAGGATTTTGCAATCCATAAACACAGTTACGAGAAAGGTGTTTATTTAATGATAAAACAGGACATTCCAGCATCCCCTTAAGAGGCACGAGAGAAGAGAGATCGGTCTGACATCTTTTCCATTTGGTTTAGGGATAAGGACGACCATTGACTTACTTCATTCCGCAGGGAAAATTCCTTGACAAAAAAGATTGTTATAGATTTGTAATAGCACGGAAAGACTATCCGGTGTTAAGTTCTTAATAATGTTATAGTCAATCTGGTCGGCCTCTGGAGCTGATCTAGTTTTGGCTGAATCAATAGCTAAGAGTAACTCCTTCATAGTAAAAGGATTGTCCAAGAATTTAGCGCTTTCGCACTGTGTGGGTATTTTCTTCGAGAAGGATACACTCTGAGACGGTAGCTCGAGGACTACAAGAGGAAGGACAGATTTTATTAATTGTATTTTCCTGTACAGCTAACAGCGATTGACCAGATGACATAACGGAAGCTAAACGTCGGTTTTTAAAACCAACCTCCAAATTTTAGCAGACGGAGTATGAGCGTTAAAACTATTGCATAGTTCCTTCCATTTCCTTATCTTGATTCTTCTGAGGATGCATCTACATGCCGAAGCAGTGCGCTTATAAGCGTTATAGTTTTCTGAACTTGGCTAGCGGCTCCAGAGTCTCTTTGTCTCGCGTCTGGCGGCAACCGCGGCCTGACATTCTTCGGTCCACCAAGGGGGGGGGGAGACGTTTCTCAACCATCGGTTTTGATTTCGGAGTACGTGATCCAGGAGGGAACAGAGAGTTTAAAGTGCCTTTGAGCTCTTTTACAAAACTATCATACTGAGAGGTAGCATCGTCTGTGGTTACTAAAATAGAGGCAAAGTCAATACAAGTTAACTTGTGAATAAAGACCTTTATCAAAAAGACCTTTGAAGAAAATTAAGTTTAATTTTATACTTGAATGTAGTTCTTAAGCAAGGGAGAATATTCAGGTTAATAACAATAGGAAAGTGATCACTAGAAATGGAATCGAGTTCTGTATAACAGTTACTAAGAGTCAGGGCAAGAGGCGTTACGACAATAAGATCGATGACTGATATTTGCGAGTCGGAAGGGATCAAAAGGGTAGGTTTACAATCGTTGCAGATAATAAGATTACGATCTTCGAGGAAGTTTAAAAGGCATCTGCCAAGGGAATCAGTAATCGAACAGCCTCAAGCTACGTTATGCAAGTTGAAATCGTCTAGGAGAATGGCATGGGATTGATTCGCAACATAATCAAGCAGGCCCTCAATAACCGTAGGAGGGGTTCGTGACGACGGATGTCTGTATATGTTAATAATGATAAAGGAGGGACCTTGAGTGTAAAGCTTGATATCGATGAGCTTGATTGAATGATGACCAAGATGAGTAAGGTCAAGAAGATCTAAACGGAGAGATTTTTTTAATAGCAATAGCTACCCCGCGTTGGCCGGGGCGGCAGATGTCACCTCTAACAAAATTAAAGATGTTAGAGTGTAAGTAAGTATTTTCGGTGACCATAGTCTCTTGGAGACACCAGAGATCGTATATGTAATCATTAGCCTGAATTTCCGGAAATTTCCCTCGTAAACCTCTACAATTCCAACTAGCGATAGAAATAAGCTTGTTAAGAGACATAAGTGAAATTGGGTTATGAAAGTGGAAGGTGATTTAAAATAAAGTAACAGAAAAATTAGTAATAATTGTAAGCGCGATCGTTAGAAAAAGCGGGAGGGTCAGCTTGATGAATCATAATAAATGCGCAGGTCATCATAGTCAATCGGCTGTCGGTAGAAGCGAGGGGGGTGCGGTTCTATATACGAGCTCATATGGTTAAAAAATTGCTTAAAGAGCACAGAGAACATGGCCACATCTATGTGTCCGACAGGAAGAGCATCATGTTCGTAATGATAGTTATCTCGTGGATGATTAGCTCAATCATGATTAAGAAGGACGCCGTTTTTCGATATATTGGGAGATCTGCCGTTCGGAGATATCAGATATTCTCTCCTGGCTTCTTCCAATGACTTAGAGTTATTATTAGTATTATTAGTATTACGAGAGGGAATGACTTGGATATCGTGGAGGTCCTGTACGAGTTTATAGTTATTTCCCGACGAAGATGGAAGAGGGGATTGTGATCGGGAGACATCTGCTCTCTGACGTAGGGACTGAGGATGTTCGGATGAAGTGCGAGGAGAACTTTTAACAAAGGCTTTGACACACAATAATCTAGAGATGTCTGCATTTCTAGAGGGGAAAACTTATTATAACTGGCGAACGAATGAGGGGTGTTATCGTTCTTTGGTGGAAGTAAAGGGAAATTATGATAATCATCATCCGCAAAGTGAACACTACGGGTACTACCTAAGTCGGCGCTGGATCTAAAAGTAGATCGAGAGTCAGTAGACGGTAGTCTACTCCTAGCATCCACAAGAGATATTTTCGGTGGCTGCGATCGTTTGTACTTTTTTCTGTTTGATAAAGAGAGGGCAATTTGTCGACGTAGTGATATGATCTCCAGAGCAATTGATACACTTGGGGGGGGAGATTTTGCCTCTCACATGTCTCGTCCTCTCTGTGAGCATCCTTATCACACAGTCTGCTTCTCGGTCGATTCTTACAAAACTTTCGGATGTGATCAACCCTGAAGCAAGAAAAGCACGTTTTGACTCTAGGGACAAAAGGTAAAACCTCGTGAGAAAAGAAATACTTGCCTGGGGAGGATCTGCCCACCAAATTTAATGTTAACCGAGGTGGAAGAGGTGTATTCAACACCGCTTTCCTTAACAACGCGCCTGTTAAGTCTTTTAATTTCGGTTACGGGACAAGAAGACTTAAGATTTAATTTGAATTCTTGATCCGTTACAGAGGTCGGAACGCCCCTTATTATACCTGAGCGCATTATCTTAATAGTAGGAATAAAAATAGAGTACCCTGCCTTGATGAGGTTTGGATTAGTAGCTGTTATTAGCTCACAAGGTTATTAGCTGTTTCGTAAGTGCGTATTTCAACCGAAATTTTCACGTGAGACCTTTTTCATAGAACTATATCTGAGTGCATTACCTTAGCAACTTGTCTCTTCATTAAAACTTCGAATGCGCTCTCGGTTATGCAATCACTGCTCACTTGCATATGGACATGAAAGGCGCGCGATCAGTCGGGCCATACCTGTTATCAGAGAGGTTATGAGAAATGAGCACGAGTTTGATGAGCACGAGTCGCATTGCCAGGTAGAGAGACAGAAGCAGCTTTGTCCTGGCTTAGACCCTGTCCATTGCGACGCTTGGCGTACTCATGCTCGAGCACCGAGTCCTCATTGGCTCTTTTGACCGCGCGATCTATTGTAACGTCCATCTGCTCGCGTGAATCGTTCGTCGCCCTGGCAAATATTTCCTTGGCGAAGGCATCAAAATGTTCAACCGAAACACTAGTGAGGGTAAACGCCATTCGCAGGAACCAGGGGAGAGGGAGAGGAGGGCTTGCCGGGATCCCCTGTCCCACCTCCCGTGGGAGGCGCACTCATAGTTTTTCAAAATACCGCTTAAAATAGGCAAGGAAAGTTAGGCGCAAATGGAAAGAAGATAAAGAAGGAATGCGAGTCAAATAATGACTCAAAAAAGCACAGGGCGCTCTGAAAAGAGCGGATGATGCAACACATGACGCGACACTAAACGTAGACACCGGTCGAAAACACGCGCCAAACTCAAAAGAAGCGCACGACTTCGGTAATTGTACTGTTGTTGTTGAGATTAGAAAATCTGTCATGTAGACAGTGGGGTGTATAGACTAGGCTTGGATGGATATTTTATATATTATATATACTGTGACGTGACGTTTTCCGTCCGTCACAAAGACATGACCTGATCGAACAGTGCAGTATAGCGTCCTGAGTCCTCTCACATTTTGGGCGGACGCACCTATGCTTTTTTCCCGCGATGTCGTTTGCGTACCTTACGCGTTCCGCGCTGTCGTTTTCGTTTTCCCGTTTCTGTGTATTCCCGT